>NC_134566.1:11515849-11693471 GCF_025594145.1 Primulina tabacum
TTTGAGCTTATTTAATAGCTGAGTCTTGCACAGAGACGTTAAACTTGTGTATGTAGTTTTTGACACATAGACGTTAAATAAGTGTGTCTGGAAGGTTTTGCCTTCAGTCTAGGCTAGGATTTTAGTTAGACAGTAGGGTAAGTCCTAAGCTGAGTGAATTTGTACAAAGCTTTGTATAAATCAAAGTTTTCTAGTGGATCCGACCCGAGGTGGTAGAATGGGTGACAAATAGGAGCAGTTGAAGTCTCTGAACATCCATAAACATATCTTGTGTGCTTAACTTTTAACTATTGTTTTCAAATTGATTGGATCACTTCGAGCTGTTCAGTCAGTTCTCAACATAACTAAACTGATATATGCAATAACGGATCCCCCTTATATCAGTTAATCAGTTTACACAAGTTAAAAGCTTTAAACTGATTAGCTTTCTTAAAGAATGATTAATTCGAGTATTTTCCGCTTGGTTTAAAAACCAAACTAGATTTATTTATTGGTGTTTACATTTTTAGAACACGAGCTATTGCAGCTCATTGAGAATAGTGTTTGAAGCACCCTCGCAGATATCACCCAAACCGATCTATCAATTGGTATCAGAGTTAGTTGTTCTAAAAAAGACATTTGAAAGCTGATATTTTAAAATTTGCTTCAAAATTTTATTTAAAATGGATTTCAAAATCCTCTTAAAAATTTTATATAAGTTTACCCAGGGAAGAGAGAAGATTGTTGGATCTGCAACTAACATTGTAGCCACTTCTCTCGACTGCGTAATCTTGTTGTTTTAGTAGCTTGCAGGGTTTTGAGTTCAAACTGACAGCAGAACAGCTAAACTGATCGGTGGACAAGATTATAGTTGCCAGCCTACTTTTTCAGCTGATCAACAGACGAAACCCAGCTAAGCTGAAATGTTGGATGATTAGGAGCTTAATCATCAACAGTATACCACCGCTTCATTGTCATATTAGATCAAAATAGATGGTCAATGCGATTCAGTATCAGTTGAGTCCAGTTTGAGTCAGCTCGACCAGTTAGCCAGCACAGAGATTAAGTCCAAGCAAATTAGCTGCTCTTCTGGCAAAAAGGGTACTCAAGATCGTTGCAGCATTTCAAAGTATTCAAGGCAACTAGTTATTGGTATATTCACTTTCATTATTTATAAACTGACTGATATTGATATTGTTTAAAATATGCTATTGTAGTAGCAATTTCGTTACACATGTTAGTGTGCTTAAATGTATATACAAAAGACGCTTATTGATTAAATAAACCATCATGTTTATTCCAGTTGGTTTGGATGTAACTGAACTTATATTTTCAGTTAATGTGTTATTCCTAAACTACTTGAATGTTAAAGTTGCTAAAACCTATTTTTAAATCGCGTAAATGATTATATTTTTAAGGAGAGTTTTTAATGCAGTTCTTGAGGGGGACTTTTTCTTAAATATGTATCCCTCGAACTAAAAAAATGTTTTTAAACTTGTTTTAAATTCGTTATTGAGGGGGAGCTTCTTATCTCTCGAACTGAAAATTCTTTATAATCGCCTTAATGTTTTGATTCCTCACAATGGGAGAGAATCAGTATTAAATTTTAAAATTTTAAAATTTATAGTTCGCGTTAATTGTTCAAGTTTTGTGATCATCAAAAAGGGAGAAATTGTTAGAATATTTCATGTTCGCAATATTGATTTTGATGTTAACAAAACTTGTTATTTTGTTTCTAATGAATTTACCTAAGTCCGCAGAAGCTGAAACTAATCAAGACTCTAACTGATCAGTTATCGAGCTAAAACTGAAGCTATCGAGACGCAAAACTGAAAGCGCCAACTGATTGCCCAAACTGAATCAGTTCAATTGATATATCAAAGACAAGTTCAACTGATTGTCCAGCTGATAGATGGTTCAGCAGAAGACCTTCAAAATTCCGGTCAGCTGATAAAGAGCTCAAGTGATGAAGAGACCAGAACTGAAGCAGTGAAATCAGTTCAGCTGACGAACCAACTGATTTCACCAAACCAGTTCAAGATCAGTTCAACTGACCAGTTCAGAACATCAGTTAGAAATCAATCAGTTTGCAGAACACGACAAACTTATTCAAATGGAATCCAGCTGAGCGCATTGAGGAAAAGCTTTTGTCCAGTTAAAGGACAATAATAGACGTTGCAGAATTGCTAAAAGCCAAAACGTTCCAGAATGACTGTCGGAAAGTACAGACATATTTTGAGGAACTTATTCAAATTGCAACGAACATATTTTATGAGTCTTGATGTATGGTCTAATTGCCTCTATAAATACCAAACCAAGTTCATTAATATAAAAAAAGGTGCGGAAAAATAAGAGTGTGTGAAGATCACAAGAAGAAGAGCACGCATAATGCACATCAGCTTACAAGAAGCAATCAACCCAGATTTGAGAGAACACTTCAAAGTATTATCAGCTTAGATTAGAAGCACAATTTCCTCAGTGTGTGAGAAAACTGTCATGTTGTATTTAAAGATCAGTTCTCACACACGCACACACACAATCACTCACATATACAGAGAGTTGAGCTTATTGAATAGTTGAGTGTGTCTTGCACAAAGAAGTGAAACTTGTGTATGTAGTCTTAGACACATAAAAGTTAAACAAGTGTTGGCTGGAAGGTTTTTCCTTCAGTCTAGGCTAGGAGTTCAGTTAGGCAGTAGGGTAAGTCTTAAGCTGAGTGGGTTTGTACAAAGCTTTGTATAAATAAAAGTTTTCTAGTGGATCCTACCCGAGATGGTAGAAGGGTGACGTAGGAGCAGTTGAAGTCTCCATACATCCATAAACATATATTGTGTATTTAACTGTTTAAATATTGTTTTCAAACTGATTTGATTAGTTTGAGCTGTTATCAGGTCAGTTCTCACCATAATTGAACTGATATATGCAAGAACAGATTCCTCTTATATCAGTTAATAAGTTTACACAAGTTAAAAGATTTAAACTGGTTAACTTTCTTAACTAAGGATTATTTCGAGTATTTTTCGCTTGATTTAAAACCAAACTCGATATAATTCATCGGTGTTTACATTTTTAGAACACGAGCTATTACAGCTCATTGAGAATATTGTGTTTGAAGCACCCTCGCAGGTGTCACCCAAACCGATGCATCACGCTTGTCCACAAATATTTCGCTATCAAAAACCCCTTTAGTTGCCATAAACCATTCAATAGTTGTTCATCTCCTGCACGACACAAAAACAACAAATACCTAGCATAATTATGTCCGAAACTGATATAATTCAAATGGATTATCATAAAAATTACGTGCAATTCTTGCACTTATCATGTAAAAATCAAAGTCATCAAATAGATGATTCCTAAGTGAACTAAGGGGTGACGTAAGAGTTTTTAATCTCCGAATATCAATAAAAACACTCGATTTTAGTTATTTATTACATTTAATTATTTATGCTGACTTTAAGATGTGTTGTTGAAGCATATTTTGTATTATTCAAATATCTAAAATTTTGCATATCAAGTGTTTGATAAAATAATTCAACCAAAAATGTTTTTACACATTCAACTTATATATCTTTTAAACGTCTTTCAAAATGTTTAATAAGAGAAATTATTTTGAATGTCTTCTGTTTGGTTTGTAAATCACACTCGATTTAATTTCTCAGTGTTCAATATTTTAAGAACCGAGTTGTCGTAGCTCAACGATTATCCCACAATTGATTTTATCAAATGGTATCAAAGATGATTGTTCTTGAAAGAATATTTTAAATTGATCCTGATCTTTAAAATTTGAAATTTCATATTTTTCTAACATATATATGCCAGGTTGAATTTGCAGTCGTGGAAAAAATGGCATAACTCCTTGCTCAAGTGTCGAAATGACAAATCGCTTTTTGTATTGTGAACTAAACTTGAAGAGAATTTTATTAGCATAAATTTTCAACTTGATCAGGCTCAAGGAAAAGCAGTTTATTAATTAAAGTCAGACTATGTGTTTTGACACGAAAAATAGGCTACGAAGAAATTTGGTTAGTTATTACTGTACTTTAGTAACTTCAAACTACCAAAAATATAACAAGAAAGCTAATTATAAATTTAAAGGGCATATGGATTTTAAATAATGATGGGGAGATAAATTTTGCGAGAGAATTTTGGGTTGAGAAACACAAGCAATCTTGATTTTGATGATAACAAATTTTTTTATTGTGTTTCAAAAATAATTTACTCAAATGCGAAGTTTGATAGACTTAATTTAATTGTGGTGATGATATCAAAACCAATAGATCGCGTTAGTAAAACCAAAAGATAGTATAAAAGTAGAAGTTCTCATATCACCTTAACAAAGCAGTACTTTTCGAGTATTTACCGACTTAGAAAAACAGAAGTAGAACTTGAATTTTGTTGAATCTGAACCTATAGATCTTATATTAAATGTTACCGTTTCTTTACCAAGTACGAGTATTAAATGCATCATTAATGCTGAACAAAGTCATTTAATACGTCTTACCAAATATGGTATGAAACAAGACTGATTGTTCTGAAACTTTTTGCACGAACCTTTTTAGGTAATAAAGCTGATTTTTTTCAGGAAGTCAAAGAAGCCGTTTTGTTTATAGACGTTGGATTCAAGACCTCTATAAATAAACAAGATCAACGACGTTTATAGCTAACCCAACACCAAAACAACGTTCACATTCTCTGATATACGAACGTCGATTTGAGCACTCAGACCTACTTATCATCTTCAAGCTCAATATATAGAAAAGCAGCACACGCTTCATATTAAGTTATATGATCTTTTGAGATCATATTGTGCTGAGTGTTTTTGACTCTCTCTACAATCATATTCACATTACTATATCTTTGAGAAGAGTTCGTAAACTGGAAAAGAGTCTTTTCCAGAACTTTGATGTATTAATCTTATTGTGTTGAGAAACTAAGAGTTTCAGTAGGCAAAGGATAAGTCCTGCTGAATTGGGTGTGTAAAAGTGTTGTACTGTAAAAACCAAAGTCTTTTAGTGATATCTTTTGGAAACAGAAGAAAGGAAGACGTAGAAGATTTTATCTTCGAACTTCCCTAAACAACCATTATCTACTGCCTACTGTTTTATTGTGTTTCACCGTACTCCATCGGATCGTTTCCGCACTATTTATTGTGATCTGCTGGAATTATTCTTGAACAAGATTAGCTATAATCTCTAACAGGATTCTAGCACCCTTTGCAAAAACGACCGTCAAAGGAACGAGTTTATTCACCCCCCCTCTAAACTCTATATCGATCCATAACAAAGTTGCTAGCATAAGTTCAAAGCTGAAACTTGAAATAAACAAAGTTGAAAATCTAGCGAGCTGCGGTGTTATTATGATATCTCAGAGCTCAGGACAAGCCGCCAAAATGACTGAATATAAAACTTAAGTTTTCACAAGTAATATTTCACAATAGCTTAGTTAGTTTGGATGTTATTTAGACAAAATATTAGTCGCAAGATTGACTGACGGAAACATAAACATCAATAATCTCAGCCTGATCAGTTCTAGTTTATTGGTCATATCTCTCAACTCGATTATGAAAGTGGAGCGATTCAATATGAAATACTGATATAAGAGAATGATCTAGAAATCAACTTCACAAGTCAAAGTATAAATCAGTTCAGAAGAAGCTGATAAACCATAATGAAGTAGTTGATTCTGCACTGAATGAAGAACATGATCCATATTGCTAACTGTTTGATCTGTCAAGCATATCTCTCTCAAGCAAACATGGAATTAAGTGAGTCTCGATTCCATGAAAAGCTAAGTGAAAGGATACAAATCAAGAGTTATATTCAAAAAAATAGAACAACTCGACTTGATCAACTTGACTTGGTTCGGCTCAAATCAAACAAAATAGATTAGATGAGATCAAACCAAGCTAATCTGATGGCATATTAGATCACACCATCAAAAGCTCATTTTCGCGAAATGGCTAGAAATACGAAGTTGAACATTACAATGTCAGAATTCATATTCAAGATTTCTAAACGGTCGTATTCTTGTATCTAATATCTACATCATTATTAGATGCCATAAATACAACATATTAAAGATCAAATACAATATTTGGAAGGGGATTCAAACCATGAACAACAAACATGAAAAATTAGCTAGAATTAGAGCAAGCCCAAGTATGAGAATACATTTAATATATACATACATTGTAAAATTCCTCACACACAATCACTCACACATATACATGAGAGTTGAGCTCAAAATTTAGATGAGTGATTCTTATAAAAAGACATTAAAGATTCTGTTTGTAGTCTTGACATAAGAGAAGTTAAACATTATGCGGATTGTGAGGTTGCGGTCGACAATCGAATTTTGTTAGGATCAAAAATAAAATCTGAAGGGGGTGAATAAATTTATCTCAAAACAGTTCGGATAGATTGCCAACACTGAAATTTGTTCTTTTCAATTAGGTTATCAATAAGTCAAAGTGTGAACTATGCGGAAATTGACTTGAAATTGGTTGAACAAATGACTTATCAAGAAAATCAGTTGGAGTTTTCTGAAGAGCAGTAAGGTAGGTAGACTCATAGTAAATAAACACAAGGTTTTTTCTAGATGTTTGGAGATTTTAAAACTCCTAAGTCACTCTTTTTTCGCCGCGGAATGTTTGGACTAAAATACTTTCGTAATTACAAGTAATTTGAAATCACCCTCTTTTGTAGGGCATAACACTGCCTAACTGAAATACTTGGTGTAAAACTTCAATCTAAGTACTTTGAGCAGTAAGAATTCTTGCTATCAGTTACGTAGTTTTCACAGAGAAATTCTAAGCAAAAATTTGATCATCAAAATGATTAGATAATGATTTATCAGTGTGTGCTGGCTATTATAGATTGGTTCTTGGAAACATACTACAGAGAATATCATTTTTTTTTAATAATCAAAAGATAGATGTAACTTTCTAACTTTTAAAGCTTGTTCAACTGATGTTTTTATATATTAATCTGCAATTGCAATCTTTTCAAAATATATCCGTTTTCAAATGCTGATGTTGTTGCCATGTTATCGTCCTTTCTGACATGTTTTGGTAGTGCGCCAAAACCTTACATTCTATTAAGGTTCAGTGACTATTAGTACGGAAAGATTTAACTGCTATTTCAGCTGGGCTCTGATCCTCAATCACTTATTATACCGATTCTATAGGGAATATATGGATTTAATCAATTATATAGACTGTTAATTGGAATTCATCAGTCGACCATGAATCGTTTGGATATTAGTATCTTTCTTATGTTTTATCAGTCCGTTTTTGTAATCAATTAGGCTCCTTAGAAAACTTCATCTTATGAATGTTCAGTTTTCTTCCTCGATTTTAGTTTGATTAGGTTATTAATTATCTATTGGATCAGCAACCTTGTTCAATCACCAATACTTAAAATATTCAAACAATTTTCTCTTTTTTTGTGTTTGACAAAATTATGCCAAAAAAGTACCAAATTCATTTATTTCCAACAGTGCAAACAACTAAATTATCTAACTGATTATATAGGAACTGTTTTTCATGTATCGTCATCTAAACTGACTAGAGTATTTATCAGTAAATTTCTTTTGTGCATCAGTAGATTTAGGCTGACTAGAACTAGTTGACTTCTTCTCTTTCCCCTTTTTGGTCAACACCGGATGGTGGCTTTAGGTAGGCAAGAACAGAAGCTAACTAAGAACCGAATTCGTCAATCTTATCATTAAAATTTGCTTGAGCTTTGTAAAGGCTCATATTTCGTATTCATAATTTTTCGAGATTATTAAAATTTTTCTAAATAAATAAATAACTCGCCCAATTTATAAAATAAACATGTAAATAACTTAACTTTAAAATAACAACGGAAGTCAACACAGTATTTCAAACAGAAATTTAAAAATAATCCAACATGTTAAAATAGAGTTTGAATGATAAAAGGTGCATAAACTAAATCATGAGGTCCTCGGGTTTACTACTGCTATCCCAAGCCAACTCAATGGTCTCCGCCCTCGGCCTCGACCTCATCAGTGCCTACAACAATCAAGTCTAGTGAGTCTAAAGACACAACATGTATATATCCTGAATAACAAGTAAATATATCATAAAATCGCATGCAACGTAAAAATAAAGTAACGTAAAGCGTACGGTAAAAATCGTACCATGAATAATTATAACTACGTGCATATCTGAAAATCATACGTAAAAGCTTTGCTCAATAGAGCTCAGTCATAACATATCATAATTTTCTGGTAGAGATAATGTTTCTAAGCAAGTGGCCCATAACATAGCGTAAGCGCCTGATCAGACTAAACCACAGTATACTGGGCGGTAGAGATCAATCACAGCCCTTAGACTGGATGTCCGTACCCATACATAATCATAACCGTCGTAAGTCACCGGGCGGAGAGGTCCTCGGTTGCGCCTACCGATTTTCAAACCCATAAACATAAGGTGGCCACAAGACATATAGCATATATCTCAAAAATAAACATTTTATATTTTTATGCACGTAATATAATTATAACCTTATTTTTACCGGATGAGTTGGATCGCTCCCAGGCTTGCTGCGACTTAATTCTAATATGTGACACATGCAATAAATCTTAACTTGACGAAAACTTAACAATCGAACTAAAAACGAGACGAATAGAACCAATAACTTGATTTTTAATCATGGCTTCGTACCAACCCGAACCAACATTAAACCGACGTTTAACCATGATTAAAAATACCCCAAACATACTGAAAAACATTCATAATGACTGTAAAACACGAAAATGGGTGAAAGAAATCCCAAAACATAAAACACTCTTTCGAGAGTCATTTTGGCACCTTTCACCGTAAATTCTCGTATGACCTCTAAACTCGACCAAATCACGAACGGCCAAAAACACGACTTTCCTAACTCATTAAGGTACTGTCCAGTTCAAGGCCATGGGCTAAAAGCCAACCAAGAACTCAAACAATCACCCAAAACCGTGACTCAAAGTTGCTGTCAAAAGTGCAGCAGTAGCATCTTGCTTGTTTTGCTCAATTTATGAATCTCCTTGCAATTGGGGCTTGAACCGCTGACCAGAGACCCTTACCAACATCCTAAGGTATGGTTTGAACCATGACTAAGGGCTGAAAGCCAACCACAACCCAAGTAGCCACCTAGGACAACTCAAAGTTGCTGCCGAGAGCACCCCTTTATGCGTAGTATGCTGTAATTATTTGTTTTAATGTCTTGTGTCATTCCAGTGGTCATTTGATCGAACATGACTTGATCTAGACATGATGGAGTGTTGTATGAACCATAGCTATGGGCTAGAAACCAACCATAATCCAAACAACACCCAAAAACCGAAAGTGTACACACACAGAAAATGGAGAACACCGAAATGAACTTATGTTGTTTTGGTGAACTTTTGATGGACCCGTGAACCAATCTTTGAAAGGATTATTTGGTCATGTCCTAGACATGTTAAGGTAGGGTTCTAACCATGGCTACAGCCCCTAGGACAGACAGGGTTCGAACACTCCTTAAACAACTCAATGACAAAAAAAAAATCGTGAACCAAATCTGTAGTTGGTAGAAAACGTTTGTTGTCATGCCTTTGTTTAAAATGTTTGGACTCAACCAATGAACCGAAAACTCTCTAACACATGGTAAAACATTCCTAAGAGCAGCCTTGAGTGCCTGGAAAATGAGCCAACCTCCTGAACCACAAAGCAAGCCAACCAAAACCGTGAGACACAAAGTGGAAACATAAAAATTCTGTACAGAAATTCTTGGGTAGTTGCTGCTATATTTCGTTTTTCCTCCCAAACCTTGATCACATATTGATTTAAAATATCTATTATAACTTGATTGAAGAGCAAAGAACTAATATATACATGCCTGGAATTTGTTTTGACAAAAACAAATCAAAACGACAATACAACGCGACGGAACGGAGTTGTTTTCTCTTCTTTGATTCAGCTGCTGATCTCGATTTTTAAGCTGCTGTTTTCTGCTAATTTTCGAAGGTGAGGTTGTGGGGAATGTAGGTGATGAAGGTGAATAATATAATAGGTGTTAAAGGTTCCATTATATGCCTTTAGTTTGGGAGTTACAAGTTAAGAATTTGAGTGGTTTTTGATTCACTTTTCTCCTCCTGGTTGCCGAGACTTTAGCTGCTGTACTTCTGATATTTTCGAGTATATAGGATGTAAGATATGTAGGTAAGGAAGATGAATGTTAATAGTGGTGTTAAAGGGTCCATAATATACATTTAAATGGGAGTTACAAGTGAAGGAGTTGAAGGAATTTGAATTGTTTCTCATCCTTGGCTGCAGCTTTTCTTATTCTTATTCTTGCTGTACATTTCAAGCTAATTTCCTAGGCTAGTGGTTGAGGAGGAATTAAGTGGATAATAGTATTTGAATTAGTGAATTAGAGGTAAAGGAATGTATACACTATAAAGTCCATTTAGAAGTGCCTTGAATGGGGGGTTAGTAACCATTTGAATTTGTCTAGAGAGGTTGACCGAAAGTTGATGCTATTGCATGGTATAATATTGTTTAATCCTTGTATCTTAAATGTTTAAGCTTTTTAAATACCACTATGTTTATTTTAGTGAATTAACCCATTAATTTAGGATAACTCTTGCATGGCATTGCATGTTTTTAAAATATTTAATTATTTAAATGCTATGTTAAATTTCTTGAATATATTATATTTAAATTAATTCATCCTCCATTGTTTACACATTTTACTTTAAGCTTTAATTAAATATTCACCTAAAGAACTTATTTAACAACCTAGCTCTAATTAATTTAATAAATCCTAAAACATTCTTTTTCTTAAAATTACTTTGACTTAAATTAAATTTAAGAATACTTTTCTTATTATTAATCTTATCTCTAATCTCCAAACTCCGGTCCGGCCTCGCGTATTTATCTTGAAAAGATAAAACTAAACATCTATCTTTAAAATGAATAATCATGACTTAAAATTATTAAAATAAATCAAACACTTCATATTTATATAAAATATTCATTTTTAATTTAAATAGTAGCAATTATGCATGGCTTATACGTAATTTGTTTTTCGGGTTCCACAACTCTCCCCCCCTTAAAAGAATTTCGTCCCCGAAATTAAAACTTACCGAATAACCCGGAATATCGACTCTTAATCTCTGGCTCAGATTCCCATGTAGCTTCCTCCTTTGAATGATTGAGCCATTTGACTTTCACTAGCTTGACCATTTTGTTCCGAAGCTTTTTCTCCTGCCGGTCTAAGATTTGCACTGTTCTTTCCTCATAAGACAAGTTCGGAGTGAGCTGCAAAGGTTCAAAGTTCAAGGCATGCGAGGGATTCGCCATATACTTCCTCAACATGGAGACGTGAAACACGTTGTGTACTCTAGCCAGATTCGGCGGAAGAGCAACACGATAAGCTAATGTCCCAACTCTGTCGAGGATCTCAAATGGTCCAATGAATCTCGGACTGAGCTTTCCTTTCTTTCCGAACCGCATGACACCTTTCATCGGTGCTATCTTCACGAAAACATGGTCACCAATAGCAAACTCCAGATCTCTCCTCCTTTGATCCGCATAACTCTTCTGTCTACTCTGAGCAGTCCTCATCCTATCACGAATCTTGACCACTACATCAGCAGCCTGCTGCACAATCTCCGGACCCAATTCTGCTCTCTCCCCTACTTCATCCCAATGAATAGGCGATCTACACTTACGACCGTACAGTGCTTCATATGGAGCCATACCTATAGACGACTGAAAATTGTTGTTATAGGTAAACTCCACCAATGGTAATTTTGATTCCCAACTCCCGGAGAAATCAAGAACACATGCACAAAGAAGATCCTCCAAAATCTGGATAACTCTCTCGGACTGACCATCTATCTGTGGATGAAAAGCCGTGCTAAACAACAACTTCGTACCCATAGCTGAATGTAGACTCTTCCAAAATGATGAAGTGAATCTAGGATCTCGGTCAGACACGATAGAAACGGGAATACCATGAAGTCTGACGATCTCCCGGATATATAAATCTGCATACTGGATCATGGAGAAAGTCGTCTTAATAGGCAAGAAGTGAGCTGACTTCGTAAGACGATCATCAATCACCCATATATCATTCGACCCTCTGACTGACTTCGGCAGACCGACAACGAAGTCCATAGTGACATTCTCCCACTTCCACTCGAGAATAGGAAGAGGCTTGAGCAAACCTGCTGGTCTCTGATGTTCCTCTTTCACTAGCTGACACGTCAGACACTCGGATACAAAACGTCTGATATCCCTCTTCATTCCTGGCCACCAATATAATAACTGCAGGTCTTTGTACATCTTCGTACTCCCTGGATGAATAGAGTACGACAACATATGGGCCTCAGATAAAATATCTACTCGAATAGAATCGCTGTTAGGAACCCATATTCTGTCTCGATATCTGACAATACCGTCTCTAACTGTGTACAAGATACTGCCCTTGGCTTCGTCTCTCTGTCTCCACTTGGCCAACTGCTCGTCTGCTAACTGTCCACTGCGAATACGGTCTAGGAGAGAAGACTGGATCGTCAAAGTAGATAGACGAGGAACTCTACCTCGAGGATATATCTCTAAATCAAACCTCTGCATCTCAAACTGAAGAGGTCTCAAAACCACCAAATGAGCCATCCCTCCTGCGACTTTCCTGCTCAACGCGTCTACAACTACATTAGCTTTGCCAGGATGATAGCTAATGTCACAGTTATAGTCCTTCACTAGCTCCAACCAACGCCTCTGCCACATATTCAACTCTTTCTGTGTAAAGAAGTATTTGAGACTTTTGTGGTCGGTAAAGATCTGACACTTCTCTCCGTACAAATAGTGCCTCCAAATCTTCAATGCAAATACTACGACTGCCAACTCTAGATCATGGGTAGGATAATTCTTCTCATGAATCTTCAACTGACGGGAAGCATATGCTATCACTTTCCCATGCTGCATCAATACTGCGCCTAACCCGAGTTTCGAAGCATCGGTATATAGAACAAAATCTCCGGGTCCTGAAGGCATGGCCTACACTGGTGCTGAAATAAGAGCTTGCTTCAATGTATCGAAGCTCTTCTGACATTCCTCGCTCCACACATACTTAACATTCTTCTTCGTCAATGATGTGAGTGGAACTGCGATGGAAGAGAATCCCCGAATAAACTTCCGATAGTATCCTGCTAACCCAAGGAAACTACGGATCTCTGATGCATTTTGCGGCACAACCCAATCTCTGACTGCTGCAACTTTCGCCGGGTCTACCTCCATACCACTGCTAGAAACGACGTGGCCTAAGAACGCCACTTTCTCTAGCCAGAACTCGCATTTGCTGAACTTCGCGAATAGCTTATGCTTTTGTAAAGTCTGCAGTACTGTGGTTAGATGTCGGCTGTGATCCTCTTGATTCTCTGAGTAGATGAGAATATCATCTATGAATACTATCACGAACTGATCAAGATATGGCTGAAATACACGATTCATGAGATCCATGAAAATCGCTGGCGCATTCGTCAAACCGAACGGCATCACAAGAAACTCGAAGTGGCCATACCGAGTCCTAAAAGCAGTCTTGAGAACATCGGCGTCTTTCACTCTCATCTGATGATAACCAGAACGCAGATCAATTTTGGAGAATACTGAAGCTCCCTGCAACTGGTCAAATAAATCTTCAATCCTCGGGAGTGGGTATTTGTTCTTCACTGTAACTCTGTTCAACTCCCGTAGGAACATCGGATGCTGACTGTTTTGGCGTCTCGGGAACAGATACAAGAGTAGCTAAAAATGCTCGGAAACCCCTATGAATGAGCTTCCTAGCCTGGACACAAGATATCATACGCGGTAAATTAAAATACATGTCTGGCTCGAATAAGAATTGTTCCATTCCAGGCGGTCGGAATAGAACAGATCCCCGCTGGAAGTCAATCAAAACTCTGTTCCTCAATAGCCAGTCCATCCCTAGAATGATATCAAATTCTGGCATCGGCAGAACGATAAGATCCGCATACACATGATTACCATGAAGTTCAAGGTCTATATCTTGGATCACATTAGTAGCTGTCATCTCCTCTCCAGAAGGCAATGCTACTGAATACGCTATGTCTGGCCCAATTGATTTGATCTTGAGAGAATTTGCAAAGGTTTCTGAAATCAACGAATGAGTAGCCCCTGAATTTATCAAAGCTTTCGTAGCTGAACCGGCTATAAAGATTCTCCCTGAAAGATTGGAATATCATGCTAAACCCAATAGTTTTACAAGAACTATGCTTATAGACATGCAAAGGTCGAAGTTCTTCTAACCTAAATTCCCGTAAATAACACTGATTAGAAAATGCAATCCTATCATAAATTCTAAGTTCAAAATCTTAACCCAAAATATTAAACTTCAAATAAAACTTAAGGATTTAGGATACCTATCATGAGCATCATCTCCGAATTAGTCTCCGTAGCATGGAGAGCAAAAACTCTGCCTTGGGTAGGCAGATTCTTCTGAGGACAATTCTTCAATATGTGGTCAGTACTACCACATTTGTAACACTTTCCCGAACCATACATACAAGTCCCAGCATGAAGACGTGAACACTTGGCACAGACTGGGTACTCCACCGTCCTCGGGACTGCTCGTCCCTGCTGTTGCTGCTGCGGCCCTCTGTTCTTGGGTGGATCGTGGAACTGTCTCTTATTCTGGTGCTGCGGTTGAGGGGGACGGTGTGGTGTTTGAAATGGTCGTTTACCCTGGCGATCACGCTCAATATCATTCTGGTCTTGCTCTGCCGCTAGCGCTCTGGAAACAGCAACATCATAGGTAGTAGGGCCAGCCACCCTAACATCACGGCGTAAGATCGGCCGTAGACCATTTAGGAAATGCCTCAATTTGGCTCCAGCATCGTTAGCAATTAGGGGTACAAAATGACATCCCCTCTCGAACTTACGGATGAACTCCGTAACAATCAAGTCTCCCTGCCTCAGGGTCATGAACTCCGTGGTCAACCACGAACGCACCTCTTCAGTAAAATATTTAGAGTAGAATACCTCTGTGAAGCGCGCCCAGCTAAAAGTAATCAAATCCAAAGCCAGTGATGCTCCTTCCCACCATAGGCGAGCGTCTTCTCCGAAAAGATAGGTCGCACATCGAACCCTATCTCCATCTTCAAGCCCCATAAACTCGAAAATAACCTCAAGGGACTTAATCCAGCCCTCGGCAGCCATAGGATCGGACGTCTCTAAGAACTCCTTTGGTCGCATCTTCATGAACCGCTCATAGATAGCCTCTGGTCCCGTCTGTCTGGCTCCCACTGCATTGTTCCCCACAAACTGTGCGAAGAACTGAGTTATCCCAGCTAGCATCTGAGAATTCATGTCTGGTGGAGGGGGTGGTGGTAAATCTCTCTCCTCGTTCTCCCCTTGTCTCTGATCCTCACCGCCCTCATGACGGCGCTCATCATCACCTCTCGGGCGTCCAACACGGCGTCTAGGAGGCATACCGTTCCATAATTATAACCCATACGTAACCAACATGCATAATTCCACTATTTTCTTTAAATTTAAATAAATAATGCATAATCGTAATCTTGACATAAAATCTTTCATGCAATCATGATGTAAAAATATTTCAAGCTTTAAAATAAATGCGTAATCGTAAAACTTACAGACCGAAGACATGACTTCATGAGCTTCTCGAGAGCAGTAGTAGTACAACCCTTTACAAGATCATAGGCTCTGATACCAACTGTAAAGGCCCGTATTTCGTTTTCATAATTTTTCGGAATTATTAAAATTTTTCTAAATAAATAAATAACTTGCCCAATTTATAAAATAAACATGTAAATAACTTAACTTTAAAATAACAGCGGAAGTCAACACAGTATTTCAAACAGAAATTTAAAAATAATCCAACATGTTAAAATAGAGTTTGAATGATAAAAGGTGCATAAACTAAATCATGAGGTCCTCGGGTTTACGACTGCTGTCCCAAGCCAACTCACTGGTCTCCGCCCTCGGCCTCGACCTCATCAGTGCCTACAACAATCAAGTCTGGTGAGTCTAAAGACTCAACATGTATATATCGTGAATAACAAGTAAATATATCATAAAATCGCATGCAACGTAAAAATAAAGTAACGTAAAGCGTACGGTGAAAATCGTATCATGAATAGTTATAACTACGTGCATATCTGAAAATCATACATAAAAGATTTGCTCAATAGAGCTCTGTCAAACATATCATAATTTTCTGGTAGAGATAATGTTTCTAAGCAAGTGGCCCATAACATAGCGTAAGCGCCTGATCAGACTAAACCACAGTATACTGGGCGGTAGAAATCAATCACAGCCCTTAGACTGGATGTCCGTACCCATACATAATCATAAACCGGTCGTAAGTCACTGGGCGGAGAGGTCCTCGGTTGCGCTTACCGACTTCCAAACCCATAAACATAAGGTGGCCACAAGACATATAGCATATATCTCAAAAATGAACATTTTATATTTTTATGCACGTAATATAATTATAACCTTATTTTTACCGGATGATTTGGATCGCTCCCAGGCTTGCTGCGACTTAATTCTAATATGTGACACATGCAATAAATCTTAACTTGACAAAAACTTAACAATCGAACTAAAAACGAGACGAATAGAAACAATAACTTGATTTTTAATCATGGCTTCGTACCAACCCGAACCAACATTAAACCGACGTTTAACCATGATTAAAAATACCCCAAACATACTGAAAAACATGCATAATGACTGTAAAACACGAAAATGGGTGAAAGAAATCCAAAAACATAAAACACTCTTTCGAGAATCATTTTGGCACCTTCACCGTAAATTCTCGTATGACCTCTAAACTCGACCAAATCACAAACGGCCAAAAACACGACTTTCCTAACTCATTAAGGTATTGTCCAGTCCAAGGCCATTGGCTAAAATCCAACCAAGAACTCAAACAATCACCCAAAACCGTGACTCAAAGTTGCTGTCAAAAGTGCAGCAGTAGCAGCTTGCTTGTTTTGCTCAATTTATGAATCTCCTAGCCATTGGGGCTTGAACCACCGACCAGAGACCCTTACCAACATCCTACGGTATGGTTTTAACCATGGCTAAGGGCTGAAAGACAACCACAACCCAAGTAGCAACCTAGGACAACTCAAAGTTGCTGGCGAGACAACCCTTTATGCGTAGTATGCTGTAATAATTTGTTTTAATGTCTTGTGTCGTTCCAGTGGTCATTTGATCCAACATGGCTTGATCTAGACATGATGGAGTGTTGTATGAACCATGGTTATGGGCTAGAAACCAACCATAATCCAAACAACACCCAAAAACCGAAAGTGTACACACACAGAAAATGGAGAACGCCGAAATGCACTTATGTTGTTTTGGTGAACTTTTGATGGACCCATGAACCAATCTTTGAAATGATGATTTGGTCACGTCCTAGACATGTTAAGGTAGGGTTCTAACCATGGCTAAATGTAACGACCCGAAAATCAGACTACGTATAAGCCATGCATAATTATTACTAATTCATTTTGATATTTGACAAGTCATAACTATTTATTTTAAATGCAAAAGTTTAGTTTTATCTTTTCAGTTAAATACGCGAGGTCGGACCGAAGTTTGGAGATTTGAGATAAGATTAGTAATAAGAAAATATTCCTAAATTTAATTTAAGGCAATGAATAATTTAATTTAAAGAAATAAAATGTTTTAGAATTTATTTAATTAATTAGAGCTAAGTTGGTTAACTAAATTCTTTTAGATTCAATATTTAATTAAAGTTTAAATTAAAATGTGTAAACAATTGAGGATGAATTAATCTAGGTATAATATATTCGAGAAATTAAGCACAACATTTAAACATTTAAATTTGGAGGTCAAGCATGCCATACAAAATTCTAAGCAAGATTCTAAACTAAATTAATTTGTTAATACATTAAAATATATAATGGAGGTTTAACATTTTAATAAATTAAAATGCAAGGATTAAATAAAAACATACCATGCAAATGAGTAACAAATTCGGTCAAGCCTTAAACCATTTCTAATGTGATTAGTAACTCCCCATTCAAGTAAATCCTAATTGTATTCATCTCCCAATTTTAATGCACTAATTATAAGTAAATTCAAATACAAAAGACACCTTAATTTTTCCTTAATCTGTCATGCTATGAAAGAAACGGAAACATGCAGAAAAGAATAAGAACAAGAATCGGTTAGAAAAGGAATAAGGAAAACAATTCAAATCCCTTCCACTCCTTCACTTGTAACTCTCATTTTAAGGCATATAATGTCACCTTTAACACCTGTTAAATCATTCACCCTCCTCACCTACATCCCCACAACCTCACCTTCAAATTTCAGAAGAAAACAGCAGCAAGATAATCGAGAATAACAGCAGCTGAACAAGAAGGAAGCCAACTCCGATCCCGTCGCGTCGTATTGTCGTTTTGATTTGTTTTTCTTCAAAACAAATTCCAGGCATGTATATATTGTTTCTTGACTCTTCAATCAAGTCCTATAGATATTTTTAAACCAATATATAATCAATATTCATGCAGCATCACGAAATTTGGACAGCAACCACCCAATTTTTCTGCACAGAATTTTATTTCCTCTTTGTGTCTCACGGTTTCTGGCTTGCTTTGTGGTTCAGGAGTTTGGATCGTTTTCCAGGCACCCACGGCTGTTGCTAGGCATGATTTAGAGTATGTTATGGTGTTAGTGATTCATTGGTTTGAGTCCAAACGTTTAAAACAAAAGCATGACAGCAACTATTTCCACAAGCTACAGATTTGGTGCACGTTTTCGGTCATTTGGTGTTTAATGGTGGTGTTCGAATCTTGGCTGTCCTAGGGACTATAGCCATGGTTAGAACACTATCTTAACATGTCAAGGACGTGACCAAATCATCCCTTCAAGGATTGGTTCACGGATCTATCAAAATTTCACCAAAACAACACAAGCATCACTCAAAAAATATTCTGTTTCTGTTTGTGTGAGTAACTTCGGTTTTGAGGTGTTGGGATGGGCTGTGGCTGGCTTGTAGCCCATAGCCATGGTTCATACAACACTCCATCATGTCTAGATCGAGCTATGGTTGACCATACAGCCACTGGAACGAAATAAGACAACAAATTCATTCGAATACTACAGCACAGAATTTCTAGGTGCTCTCGGTTTGAGCTGTGCATTGTCCTAGGTATTGGCTCGGCTTGTGGTTGGCTTCTAGCCCTTAGCCATGGTCCAAGCCATACCTTAGGATGTTGGTAAGAGTCTTTGGGTGGTGGTTCAAGCCCTTTGTCATTAAATTTCAGAATTTCCCCTCAAATACACAAGCTGCTCCTGCTGTAATTTGACAGCAACTTGCTGTTCGGTTCATGAGGTTGGTTTGAGTTCTCTGCTGGATTTTAGCCCATGGCCTTGGACTGGACAGTACCTCAATGAGTTAGGAAAGTCATGTTTTTGGCCGTTTGTGATTCGGTCGAGTTTAGAGGTCGTACGAGAATTTACGGTGAAAGGTGCCAAAATGACTCTCGAAAAAGTGTTTTATGTTTTTGGATTCCTTTCACCCATTTTCGTGTTTTATAGTTATTATGCATAATTTTCAGTATGTTTGGGGTATTTTTAATCATGGTTAAACGTCGGTTTAATGTTGGTTCGGGTTGGTACGAAGCCATGGTTAAAAATCAAGTTATTGGCTCTAATCGTCTCGTTTTTGGTTCTATTGTTAAGTTTTTTTTTTTTTTTTTGTCAAGTCAAGATTTATTGCATGTGTCACATATTAGTAGTAAGTCGCAGCAAGCCTGGGAGCGATCCAACTCATCCGGTAAAAATAAGGTTATAATTATATTACGTGCATAAAAATATAAAATGTTTATTTTTGAGATATATGCTATATGTCTTGTGGCCACCTTATGCTTATGGGTTTGGAAGTCGGTAGGAACAACCGAGGACCTCTCCGCCCGGTGACTTACGACCGGTTTATGATTATGTATGGGTACGGACATCCAGTCCAAGGGCTGTGATTGATCTCTACCGCCCAGTATACTGTGGTTTATTCTGATCAGGCGCTTACGCTATGTTATGGGCCACTTTCTTAGAAACATTATCTCTACCAGAAAAATTATGATATGTTATGACATAGCTCTATTGAGCAAAGCTTTTACGTATGAATTTTCAGATATGCACGTAGTTATAATTATTCATGATACGATTTTCACCATACGCTCTACGATACTTTATTTTTATGATGCATGCGATTTTATGATATATTTACTTGTTATTCACGATATATACATGTTGAGTCTTTAGACTCACTAGACTTGATTGTTGTAGGTATTGATGAGGTCGAGACCGCTGGCGGAGACCAGTGAGCGATCTTGGGACAGTAGTAGTAAACCCGAGGACCTCATGATTTAATTTATGCACCTTTTATTATTCAAACTGAGTTTTAATACGTTGGATTATTTTTAAGTTGATGTTTATATTTAATTATTTTTAAATTGTTGGTTGAAAACAATATTTGCTTCCGCTGTTATTTTAAAGTTAAAATTATTTACATGTTTACTTTAATTAAATGGGACAAGATAATTATTTATTTAGAAAATTTTTAATAATTCTGCAAAATTACGAATACGAAATACGGGCCTTTACACTACAGCCCCTAGGACAGCCAGGGTTCGAACACTCCTTAAACAACTCAATGACAAAAAAAAATCGTGAACCAAATCTGTAGTTGGTAGAAAACGTTTGTTGTCATGCCTTTGTTTAAAATGTTTGGACTCAACCAATGAACCGACAACTCTCTAACACATGGTAAAACATTCCTAGGAGCAGCCTTGAGTGCCTAGAAAACGAGCCAACCTCCTGAACCACAAAGCAAGCCAACCAAAACCGTGAGACACAAAGTGGAAACATAAAAATTCTGTACAGAAATTCTTGGGTAGTTGCTGCTATATTTCGTTTTTCCTCCCAAACCTTGATCACATATTGATTTAAAATATCTATTATAACTTGATTGAAGAGCAAAGAACTAATATATACATGCCTGGAATTTGTTTTGACAAAAACAAATCAAAACGACAATACGACGCGACGGAACGGAGTTGTTTTCTATTCTTTGATTCAGCTGCTGATCTCGATTTTTAAGCTGCTGTTTTCTGCTAATTTTTGAAGGTGAGGTTGTGGGGAATGTAGGTGATGAAGGTGAATAATATAATAGGTGTTAAAGGTGCCATTATATGCCTTTAGTTTGGGAGTTACAAGTCAAGAATTTGAGTGGTTTTTTATTCACTTTTCTCCTCCTGGTTGCCGAGACTTTAGCTGCTGTACTTCTGATATTTTCGAGTATATAGGATGTAGGATATGTAGGTAAGGAAGATGAATGTTAATAGTGGTGTTAAAGGGTCCATAATATACATTAAAATTGGAGTTACAAGTGAAGGAGTCGAAGGAATTTGAATTGTTTCTCATCCTTGGTTGCAGCTTTTCTTATTCTTATTCTTGCTGTACGTTTCAAGCTAATTTCCTAGGCTAGTGGTTGAGGAGGAATTAAGTGGATAATAGTATTTGAATTAGTGAATTAAAGGTAAAGGAATGTATGCACTATAAAGTCCATTTAGAAGTGCCTTGAATGGGGGGTTAGTAACCATTTGAATTTGTCTAGAGAGGTTGACCGAAAGTTGATGCTATTGCATGGCATAATTGTATCTTAAATGTTTAAGCTTTTTAAATACCAATATGTTTATTTTAGTGAATTAACCCATTAATTTAGGATAACTCTTGCATGGCATTGCATGTTTTTAAAATATTTAATTATTTAAATGCTATGTTAAATTTCTTGAATATATTATTTTTAGATTAATTCACCCTCCATTGTTTACACATTTTACTTTAAGCTTTAATTAAATATTCACCTAAAGAACTTATTTAACAACCTAGCTCTAATTAATTTAATAAATCATAAAACATTCTTTTTCTTTAAATTACTTTGACTTAAATTAAATTTAAGAATATTTTTCTTATTATTAATCTTATTTCTAATCTCCAAACTCCGGTCCGGCCTCGCGTATTTATCTTGAAAAGATAAAACTAAACATCTATCTTTAAAATGAATAATCATGACTTAAAATTATTAAAATAAATCAAACACTTCATATTTATATAAAATATTCATTTTTAATTTAAATAGTAGCAATTATGCATGGCTTATACGTAATCTGATTTTCGGGTTCTACAACTGTGAGGCCCGGGGCCGAAGAGGGCGGGGGGTGATCGCCGGTGCCATCAGTTACACGGACAATGAGCGGCTCCTGGCAGGCTTCTAGGTGGAGGGAACATGAATGAACCGACCCACACGGGAATGAGAGGGATTCCGAGACTGTTCAATGTAATGGACTGTACAGTTAAAGAGGGCTTAAAAGATTTGATTTGTACTACTCATATCACGAAGGTGCATCTTCATTTCGGTAGCCCATCACATAAGAACTACAAAGTTAAGCGTGCTTGACTTTGGGCAATTTTGGGATGGGTGACCTCCTGGGAAGTTTCCCGTGTGAGTGAGGACATAAGCACGCTGAAAAGACTCGTCTTGATTAAGTGAGGACAGTCGTCGAATCTGGGACGTTACAGTTGGTATCAGAGCCGACCTCTCTTAGTACGGTGTGGTTCGGGTTACAGTTGGTATCAGAGCGGACCTCTCTTAGTACGGTGTGGTTCGGGGACGAACCAAGCGGAAGCTGGTGGGCATGTGAGGCCCGGGGCCGAAGAGGGCGGGGGGTGATCGCCGGTGCCATCAGTTGCACAGACAATGAGCGGCTCCTGGCAGGCCTCTTGGTGGAGGGAACATGAATGAACACGGGAAAGAAAGGGATTCCGAGATTGTTCAATGTAATGGACTGTACAGTTAAAGTGGGCTTAAAAGATTTGATTTGTACTACTCATATCACGAAGGTTCATCTTCTTTTCGGTAGCCCATCACATAAGAACTCCAAAGTTAAGCGTGCTTGACTTTGGGCAATTTTGGGATGGGTGACCTCCTGGGAAGTTTCCCAGGGTGTGTGTGAGTGAGGACATAATCACGCTGGAAAGATTCATCTTGGTACAGTGAGGACAGTCGTCGAATCTGGGGCGTTACAAGCTTCCTCTATCTTGGTGTATATTTGAAAGATATTGGCTTGAATTTTCCCGCCAAGATGAGTTGAAATGGTTTCCTGGGCCTTTTTGAGCTACTCCAGTCGAAATAATTTGTCAATCATGCCTCTTGATAAATCTGACACTTCTTTGAGAATTTTTCTTTGAAAGATTCTAAGACTTCTTTAGTATTCAGATTGCTTATTTTAAGAACTGTTATAGATGAGGAGATGACAACGAGAATTGAACTTATCTGATCCAGAGTTGTTTCATTAGTTAAGTCCAAATTAGTAGATGATGGCTCTATTCTTGGTATTTATTTGGATGCAATAACTGTCAGTCCAAGAGCTTGACTTTTAGAAGGCCCTTCTTGTTTGACAATTAGGACTCTTGACTCAGTTTGGCTGATATGAACCTTAGAATATTCCTCTATAGTCTAACTGATTCGTTCTTCCGGTTTCGGATCATCTTGTTCAGTCATAGCTTTCTCAACTACTTATTGTACAATTTCTCGAACAGAAGAAGCTTCATCAGATTCAATCGTAGGTACATCCTTAGATAGGATGACTTCTGCATTAGAGATCAAGTTGGTCAAGGGAGATGTGGAAAGTAGTTTGCTTAGTAAAAATTCATCTTCAATATCATCTTGTGGTTGTTTTGCAAAGGATTGCACAACTTCCTCAATACTGGCTAGAGTAATCTGCCTCAAAGGTGGAAAGGTGATATGATCTGACTGATTGGGCAGTTTGGCTTCCTTGGAGTCATCGTAAGTCGGCTTCTCAGAGACATACTGAAATGAAGAGCCACTCACTCTCTGCTCCTTAGAATCCACTAGCTCAAACAATTTGTGATCATTCTCCTAGAATTTGACCTTAATCTGCAAGGAGACCATGTCCATATCTAGTTGATTTATCACAACTATATCATCAAATGCGGTTAGGCATCAAAGATCATAATTGGATATTTGTTTGGCACAAACTGTAGTCAAATTTGGAATTTTTAGAAGATCTAGAAGATAATCTTGTCGTTAAAGAGCTCCAGCTCTGACAACAGTTTTGACTTGATGTAGAGCACTTTTTCTAGTGCTACCTACCTTTTCAGGATATCATTTTTCTTCAATTTCATTGCAAAGATGATTGTTCTCAATTCCACCCATTCATCAAAGAACATTATCTTTTCTGCAAAAAAAATCATTAAATTCATCCTTCAACAAGTATATTTGAGTTTGGATTGCTGATATTGGTTCCGACACTTGAGCTTCATCCAACTTAGCTTTTCCTTTCCCTATGGCTATGAAGAAGGCAGAGACCACTCCCGACCAGGTGGATTGGATGGGATCTCGGATGCTTTCTCTTTTTTTTGGTCTTGCGGCGGGAGAGCCATTGTCTCATTGATTTTTCTAGGTGGAGCTGCCACCACTATCAGTTTCAAATTTTCTGTCGGATGGTCAGTAGCCTTGTTTTTAGTATACTTGACAACTTGTATCTGAGATATAGATACTGTCTTGATTGGTGTAGACTGATCTGGTTTTTGTAGTTCTGGCATTTTCCGGAAGAGGTGAATGAGTTAATACCTCAGAGTCACTGGATTGCGGAATCAGTTTTCACATTGTCTTGGTCCATTTAACTTGCTTCCCTTCTTTTCAACCAGTTTCCTTTCAGTAGCCAGTTCTTCTCCAATTTCCTTCTTGATGAACAATATCCTAGCAGGAGAGACACTCAGTGCATGTCCTTTAGGCTTGAGAGAAAGGATAGGTGCAGTGAGAGCCTTGAACTTGTGCAAAGTTATAGAGTTTCTCAGTAAGGCTCTTGAGTCTTCAAATAATCAGATCAAGAGGATGGCGAATCCAACTGATTACTTCTAAATTTGAATAATCTCCTTTAGAATCTGGAACATGATGATCGACTAGTTAACTTTGAGTCACGTGGCAATGGTTGTTATCACCAAAAAAATTTCTGAATTGTAGGCATCAAAAGAGTCTATCTTCGTTAGAATTGGCTCAGCCACAACATCAGCCCGAAGTTGATAATGCAACTTCATCTCTTTCTTCTTTCCAAAATTTTTGATAATATCACCAGATGCAGAAAACTCCACCTTTATCTTTTCAACTTCTTGTTGAGGTAATAGAGAGAAGTCAGCTAGTCTTTCAATGGGCAATTGAAACAATGCATGCAGAGAAATAATCTTTCTCGATTAACAGACCGTCCTCTCCCAAATGCAACAATATCTTTTCGTCTTCAGTTAATATCTCTCTCGTGTAGAAACTTTTCGGCTCATCCATATAGATGTCCAAAGATGAACTGAGAAAAGCCCTGAGTCCAGATGACTCAACAATTTTAAAGACTTGAGAGACAATATTTTCCATAGAATAAATTGATTCGAAATCGATTACAAGAGCGTTTATGATATAGGAACGCTGAAAATATCTTTAGATTCAAATGAGAGACAACAACTTCTTTGGAATGAGATTCAAATTTATTTGCGGCGTCCGTCATTAGTGGTGGAGTTTTGCATTATTTTTGTAAAACTCCACCACATACATTAATTTTGAACATTTATTTTTTAAATAAAAATTATTTATAAAAAAACTTAGAAAGATGCACGTTTGGGAAGTTTTAAATATCTTGAAGGTATTATTAATTTCTTGGTGTTTCATTATTAAAGTTGGGAATTATTTTCTTCGCTTCAATTTGTTCTCATTTGTGCATCTCAGCCTATTGTCAACTTTGATTTCCTCAGCATATACGTACTGGACTAGGATCAAAGCTAGCAATTGCATGCAAGTATGAGTGAGAATTGATGTATGCTATATGGGGAAAATATATGTATGCTTTATAGATTCAAATCAAAATATTCATTAATTTGATAAGAAAAATATAATTTCCACCTGTGAAAATAGTATCCTTCTTTCTATTTCCTGGTTTTATAATAATTGAAATTTTCAAACATAAAATTTTTCTATAGACCAGATATATAAATTAATGGGGATCGTAGTATCCAGTAATTTATAATAAATTAGTGTTCAATGGCACATGATACATGTCATATTAATTTTTTTCCTTTGATAATTTTGGGGTAAAATACATAAATTATTTTATTAGAATATGATATTTATAGATTACTGATTACATAAAATTTACTGAGATAGTTTGAATTTTTAGATAAATAATAGATAAATTGGTGAAAAATTGGAAAAGAATAGAGAGACATATAAAAATTACTAATAAAATTATTCCAACAAAGTTAAGTAATAAATATTACGAAGAAAAAAATGTAAAAAAACTTTTGCACCGCATCAACATATCAAATTTAGTTAATATGATATGTTATTATATATAATATAGATACAGCAAAATGCATGCAGCTCTCTTGAGTGGCGTGGATTTCAAGGAATTAACTAATACGTAATTTGACCATCCATTAATGATATACGGCCTATTCTATAACAAATAAACAAATATATACATAATTCATACATATATGTTAATTGCCATGATGCAACAATTATATATATTAATGCAAAAATAAATTAATTTTGATTCAAGCAATATGGATTAATTTTATTCATTTTATATCAAAAAAATCAATTTATAACAATTATTACGAGCTAAGCTACTATAAATATGTTTGTCTCTGCATATGCACACTCCTACCCAAATTATTGCTTCTTGTTCTCAATCTTTTCAGGAAAAATGAATACAAAAATGGAGATTGCACAAGGGAACGAGGCTTCTTTTTTATTCGCCATGCAACTAGCCTCTGCTTCAGTGCTACCTAATGTCCTCAAAGTGGCGCTGGAGCTCGACCTCCTTGAACTCATGAAGAATAAGGGGCCCGACGCCTTTATTTCACCAAGAGAGCTCGCCGCGGAAATTCCCACCAACAATCCAGAGGCGCATAACATGGTGGACAGAATCCTCCGCCTGCTCGCGAGCTATTCTATTTTAAACTGCCGAGTGAAAACCCTGCCTGATGGCAGCATTGAGCGGCTGTATTCCTTGGCTCCGGTCTGCAAGTTCTACACCAAGAATGATGATGGAGTTTCTCTAGCCCCTTTGTTGATCATGTACCAAGACAGGGTTCATTTGGAGACTTGGCAAGTATCAACTACATATAAACCTCTACACATACTATTTGTGTGCGTGTGTAATTAATCATTAATAATTGTATGTGCAGGTACCACCTGAAAGATGCAATTCTCGAAGGGGGAGTTCCTTTTGAAAAAGTATATAAAATGAGCACATTCGAGTATCACGGCACAGATCCTAGATTTAACATAGTTTTTAATAGAGCAATGTCCAATTATTCGACAATTATGATGAAAAAAATTGTAGATACGTACGAGGGATTCAAGGGTTTGAGGACATTGGTCGATGTTGGAGGTGGAATCGGATTCCCTGCACATGATCCTATCCAAGCATCCAACTATAAAGGCCATTAATTTGATTTGCCCCATGTTATTAAAGATGCACCATCTTTTGCAAGTGTGTGAAATATTTGTGTTAGTTCTTTGTAATGTATTTTAAAGCGGTTCCATGGAAATATTTGTGTTTGAATGTTACTTTTTAATTTAATTTGATGGTTTACGTGAAATTTAAACTTGGCCGACCTTTTTGTATTGATTAGGCATGGAGCACTTGGGTGGAGACATGTTCGTTAGTGTTCCTAAAGGTGATGCCATTATCATAAAGGTAAAATTGTTTTCATCTTATAATATATGTGTGCGTGTGTGTGTGTGTGTGTGTGTGTGTGTGTGTGTATATATATATATATTATTTATTGGCAGCCAACTTCCCCTATCTTCACCATTTTCTTAGCCTTCTTAATTGTTTTCATCATATAATATATGTGTGCGTGTGTGTGTTTATATATATATATATATTTATATATGTATGTATGTATGGGTATATTTATACTTTTTATTGGCAGGTAACTTCCCCTGTTTTCACCAATTTGTTAGCCTTCTAAATTGTTCTGCCATAAGAATAATAATTATAATTATAATTATAATAATATATGTCACACACACACACAAATATATATTATTTATTGGCAGCCAACTTACCTATTTTCTCCATTTTGTTAGCCTTCTAAATTGTTCTGCCATAATAATAATAATAATAATAAATGTCACACATGGGTCATGTATGTGGAAGACTGACTGCAAAATAAACATTTGTCTTACAAAATAATTAACTGATGCTACTACATAAGTTCATTGTAAACATCGCAAGCTCTTTTAAATTTTTTTTTCTTTTCAATGTGGGATTATAGGGACATCATAAGAAATGTATATTTTATTCAATACATATAATTAAATAGTTGTTTACATTAATTTTCCACCGGTTTTTTAAAAAAATTTACTTTTTCATAATTTTTTTATTCCCATTTGTTTCTTACAACTTTGTAATAATATTTTTATAATTATTTTCTTATTAGACCGATTCAAATCTTTTTTTTATCATATCTACAGGGGGTTCTTCACGACTGGAGTGATACACAATGCTTAAAAATATTGAAGAGATGCCATGAAGCACTTCCAAATAACGGAAAAATCATCGTTGTGGAGCATATCCTTTCAGAGACCCCAAGAGAAGATTTTATATGTAATTTACATACTGACATGGTTATGCTAGCATATAGTCCTGGTGGGAAGGAGAGGGTATAAAATTAATTTCATGCATTGGCAAAGCAAGTAGGATTCAAAGAATCTCGAACAGTTTGTTGTGTTCTCCCACTCTCGGTCATGGAGTTTTTTTAAATAAATATATAAAGAAATATTGAGTAGCTAAAGATAATTACTGTTTTATAATAAAACTTTGGGCTTGCTATGACCCTTTTATCCTTTACTCTTGTTAACATGCAAAAATTAATGGATAAATAATGGACGGCGTGTACATCATGCTGGTGTTAAATAATGATCAAGCTTAATTATCTCCCCCTAAATTCATTATGTATTTTGAATCGCATGCATATCGACGATAAGTTCAACTCGAAGAATAAAATATTTAGCTTCACCTAAAGCCCGCCAATTGTTTATTTATGCAATATGTAAAGGCCCGTATTTCGTATTCATAATTTTGCTGAATTATTAAAATTTTTCTAAATAAATAAATAATTTGCCCAATTTATAAAATAAACATGTAAATAATTTTAATTTTAAAATAACAGCGGAAGCAAATATTGTTTTTCAACCAACAATTTAAAAATAATCCAACGTAAACATCAACTTAAAAATACTCCAACGTGTTAAAAATGAGTTTGAATAATAAAAGGTGCATAAACTAAATCATGAGGTCCTCGGGTTTACTACCGCTGTCCCAAGATCGCTCACTGGTCTCCGTCCGCGGTCTCGACCTCATCAATACCTACAACAATCAAGTCTAGTGAGTCTAAAGACTCAACATGTATATATCGTGAATAACAAGTAAATATATCATAAAATCGCATGCAGCGTAAAAATCAAGTATCGTAAAGCGTACGGTGAAAAGCGTATCATGAATAATTATAACTACGTGCATATCTGAAAATCATACGTAAAATCTTTGCTCAACAGAGCTCTGTCATAACATATCATAATTTTCTTGTAGAGATAATGTTTCTAAGCAAGTGGCCCATAACATAGTGTAAGCGCCTGATCAGACTAAACCACAGTATACTAGGCAGTAGAGATCAATCACAGCCCTTGGACTGGATGTCCGTACCCATACATAATCATAACCGGTCGTAAGTCACCGGGCGGAGAGGTCCTCGGTTGCGCCTACCGACTTCCAAACCCATAAGCATAAGGTGGCCACAAGACATATAGCATATATCTCAAAAATAAACATTTTATATTTTTATGCACGTAATATAATTATAACCTTATTTTTACCGGATGAGTTGAATCGTCCCCAAGCTTGCTGCGACTTAATTCTAATATGTGACACATGCAATAAATCTTGACTTGACAAAAACTTAACCAAAAATGAGATTATTAGGACCAACCACTTGAATTTTAATCATGGTATCGTTCCAACCTGAACCAACATTAAACCGACGTTTAACCATGATTAAAAATACCCCAAACATACTAAAAAATATGCATAATGACTGTAAAACACGAAAATAGGTGAAAGGAATCCAAAAACATAAAACACCCTTTCGAGAGTCATTTTGGCACCTTTCACCGTAAATTCTCGTACGACCTCTAAACTCGACCAAATCACGAACGGCCAAAAACATGACTTTCCTTACTCATTAAGGTACTGTCCAGTCCAAGGCCATGGGCTAAAAGCCAACCAAGAACTCAAACAAGCATCAAAATCAAAGATGAAAGTTGCTGTCAAAATACAGCAGTAGCAACTTGTGTGTTTGTGGTGCAAACTCTGAAATTTAATGACCATTGGCTTGAACCGCCGCCCAAGGACTCTTACCGAAATCCTAAGGCATGTCTTGGACCATGGCTAAGGGCTAGAAGCCAACCACAATCCAAGGAAACACCTCGGACAATTACAGCATACCAACCGAGAGCACCACTTGCTGCATAGTGTGTTGTATTGAACCATTTTACTGTCTTGTCTCGTTCCAAGGGCCATTTTATCGACCATGGCTCGATCTAGACATGATGGAGTGTTGTAGGAACCATGGCTATGGGCTAGAAGCCAACCATAATCCATACAACACAACCAAAACCGAAACCATACTCATACAAGAATCAGAATTTTAAAACCGATGAGCACTTGTCATGTTTATGTGAAAATCTGAGGGATCTATGAAACAAGCTTTGAAAAGATGATTTGGTCACGTTCTAAACATGATAAGAAAGGTTTCTAACCATGGCTATAGCCCCTAGGACAGCCAGGTTTCGAACATACACCTTAATCACTCAATGACACACTTCGTGACTCACTTCTGCCGCTTAGGGAAGATAGTTGCTGTCATACTCTTGTTTGCAATGTAGGGACTCAAACCAATGAACTAACAGCATCCTAATACCCTCTAATTCATGCCTAAATACAGCCTTGAGGACCTGGAACCGAGCAACTCCCTGTAAGCAACAAAACACACCCAAACCGTGACATTGAAAATCAAGAAGCCGAAAACTTTTGTACAGATTTTTGGTTGTACATTTGCTTTCAATTTTGTGATCCTGCTTGCATCCTAGATATATAAAGGATTAAAAATATCTATAGGACTTGATTGAAGAGAAAAGAAACAATATATACATGCCTGGAAATTGTTTTGAATAAAACAAACCAATACGACGAATACGAGCGACGGAGTCGGAGTTGAGAATTCCTTCTTGTTCTTGTGCTGTTATTCTCGATTTTTAGCTGCTCTTCTCTTCTGTAAATTTCGAAATTATAGATGAAGGGCTGATAGGTAATGAGTATGATGGTTACAAGGGGTGATAAAGGAGTCTTGAAGTGCATTTAGTTGGAGGTTACAAGTCAAGAAGTTGAATGGATATGAATTGTTTTTCCTCCTCTAGTGTTGTTGTTCCTACCCTCTCTTCCTTGCTATTAATTCACGATTTTTCTCAGATGTTTCCTAATGATTTTTTGAGCATATGAATGTAGGACATGTAGGTAAGGAAGATGAATGTTAATAATGGTGTTAAAGGGTCCATAATATAATTAAATGAGAGTTACAAGTGAAGGAGGTGAAGGGTTTTGAATTGTTTCTTAATCCCCTTATTGCCGTTGGTTTGTTCCTTATTTCCTACTGCATTTACACGATTTTGTTGTCTAATAGGTTGAGTAGAAATGAGGTATGTTATTGCATTTAAATTTACTACCCATTAGATAATTAAAATGAGAAATGAATACCCCATGAATTGTAATTAGGAATTGTTGGAATGGAGAGTTATCCACCTTTGAATATTTTAAATGTTGGACCCAAAATTATTACTTATTTGCATGGTGTTTTATTGTTTACATCTTGTATGTTAATTGATTAAGGTTTTAAATACCCATTCTGCATTTTAATGAATTTACACCTTAATTTATAATGACCTCTTGCATGGCATTGCATGGATTTAATCTTAAGCATTTAAATACTATGTTTAATTTCTTGAATACTTCATACTTAGATTAATTCATTCTCTCTTGTTTACATATTTTAATTTAAGCTTTAATTAAATATTGAACCTAAAAGAATTTATTTACCAACTTAGCTCTAATTAATTAAATAAATTCTAAAACATTCTATTTCTTTAAATTAAATTATTCCTTGACTTAAATTAAATTTAGGAATATTTTCTTATTATTAACCTTATTTCTAATCTCCAAACTCCGGCCCGACCTCGCGTATTTATCCTGAAAAGATGAAACTAAACATCTATTTTTTTAAAATAACTAAAACACTTCATATTTTCATAAAAATTCATTTTTAATTTAAATAATATAAATTATGCATGGCTTATACGTAATCTGATTTTCGGGTTCTACAACTCTACCCCCCTTAAAGGAATTTCGTCCTCGAAATTAAAACTTACCGAATAACTCGGGATAACGACTCCTCATTTCTGGCTCAGGTTCCCACGTAGCTTCTTCCTCCGAATGATTGAGCCATTTGACTTTCACTAGCTTGATCATTTTGTTCCGAAGCTTTTTCTCCTGCCTGTCTAAAATTTGCACCGGTCTTTCCTCATAAGACAAGTTCGGAGTGAGCTGCAACGGCTCAAAATTCAAGACATGCGATGGATTCGCCATATACTTCCTCGACAAAGAGACATGAAACACGTTGTGTACTCCGGCCAGATTCGGCGGAAGAGCAACGCGATAAGCTAATGTCCCAACTCTGTCGAGGATCTCAAATGGTCAAATGAATCTCGGACTGAGCTTTCCTTTCTTTCCGAACCGCATGACACCTTTCATAGGTGCAGTCTTCACGAAAACATGGTCACCAACAGCAAACTCTAAATCTCTCCTCCTCTGATCCACATAACTCTTCTGTCTACTCTGAGCAGTCCTCATCCTATCACGAATCTTTACTACTACATCAGCAGCCTGCTGCACAATCTCCAGACCCAACTCTGATCTCTCCCCCACTTCATCCCAATGAATAGGAGATCTACACTTGCGACCGTACAGTGCTTCATATGGAGCCATACCTATAGACGACTGAAAACTGTTGTTATAGGTAAACTCCACCAACGGTAGCTTTGATTCCCAACTCCCAGAGAAATCAAGAACATATGCACGAAGAAGATCCTCCAAAATCTGGATAACTCTCTCGGATTGACCATCTGTCTGTGGATGAAAAGCTGTGATAAACAACAACTTCGTACCCACAACTGAGTGTAGACTCTTCCAAAATGATGAAGTGAATCTAGGATCTCGGTCAGATACTATAGAAACGGGAATGCCATGAAGTCTAACGATCTCCCGGATATATAACTCTGCATACTAGATCATGGAGAAAGTAGTCTTAATAGGCAAGAAATGAGATGATTTCATAAGACGATCAACAATCACACATATAGCATTCGACCCTCTGACTGACTTCGGCAGACCGACAACGAAGTCCATGGTGACATTCTCCCACTTCCACTCGGGAATAGGAAGAGGCTTGAGCATACCCGCTGGTCTCTGATGTTCCGCTTTCACTAGCTGACACGTCAGACACTCGGAAACAAATCGTCTAATATCCTTCTTCATCCCTGGCCACCAATATAATAACTGCAGGTCTTTGTACATCTTCGTACTCCAAGGATGAATAGAGTACGACGACATATGGGCCTCAGATAAGACATCCTCTCGAATAGAATCGCTGTTCGGAACCCACATTCTTTCCCGATATCTGACAATACCATCTCTAACTGTGTACAAGATACTGCCCTTGGCTTCATCTCTCTGTCTCCACTTAGCCAATTGCTCATCTGCTAACTGCCCACTGCGAATATGGTCTAAGAGAGAAGACTGGATCGTCAAAGTAGATAGATGAGGAACTCTACCTCGAGGATATGTCTCTAAATCAAACCTCTGCATCTCAAACTGAAGGGGTCTCAAAACCACCAAATGAGCCATCCCTGCAACTTTCCTGCTCAACGCGTCTGCAACTACATTAGCTTTGCCAGGATGATAGCTAATGTCACAGTCGTAGTCCCTTTACTAGCTCCAACAGACGCCTCTGCCGCATATTCAACTCTTTCTGTGTAAAGAAGTATTTGAGACTTTTGTGGTCGGTGAAGATCTTACACTTCTCTCCGTACAAATAATGCCTCCAAATCTTCAATGCAAATACTACGGCTGCCAACTCTAGATCATGGGTAGGATTATTCTTCTCATGAGTCTTCAACTGACGAGAAGCATATGCTATCACCTTCCCATGCTGCATCAATACTGCGCCTAACCCGAGTTTCGAAGCATCGGTATACAGAACAAAATCTCCGGGTCCTGAAGGCATGGCCAATACTGGCGCTGAAATAAGAGCTTGCTTCAATGTATCGAAGCTCTTCTGACATTCTTCGCTCCACACATACTTAACATTCTTCTTCGTCAATGATGTGAGTGGAACTGCGATGGAGGAAAATCCTCGAATAAACTTCCGATAGTATCCTGCTAGTCCAAGGAAACTACGAATTTCGAATGCATTTTGAGGCACAACCCAATCTCTGACTGCTGCAACTTTCGCCGGGTCTACCTCGATCCCACTGCTAGAAATGACGTGGCCTAAGAACGCCACTTTCTCTAACCAGAACTCGCATTTGCTGAACTTCGCGAATTGTTTGTGCTTTTGTGAGGTCTGCAGTAGTGTGGTCAGATGTCTGCTGTGATCCTCTTGATTCTTTGAGTAGATGAGAATATCATCTATGAATACTATCACGAACTGATCAAGATATGGCTGGAATACGCGATTCATGAGATCCATGAAGATCGCTGGCGCATTCGTCAAACCGAACGGCATTACAAGAAACTCGAAGTGGCCATAACGAGTCCTAAAAGCAGTCTTGAGAACGTCGGCGTCTTTCACTCTCAGCTGATGATAACCAGAACGCAGATCAATCTTGGAGAATACCGAAGCTCCCTCCAATTGATCAAATAAATCCTCTATCCTCGGGAGTGGGTATTTGTTCTTCACTATAACGTTGTTCAACTCCCGATAATCAATGCAGAGCCTAATAGAACCATCCTTTTTCTTCACAAACAATACCGGTGAGCCCCATGGCGAAAAGCTCGGGCGAATGAACTCCTTGTCAAGAAGTTCCTGAATCTGTTTCTTGAGTTCTGCCATCTTCGTCGGTGCTAATCTGTACGGCGCCTTTGAGATCGGTGCCGTACCGGGCATAAGCTCAATAGAAAATTCCACCTCTTGTACAGGTGGTAATCCAGAGATGTCATCAGGAAAAACGTCTAGAAAATCCCGGACAACTGGAACATCGGATGCTGACTGTTTGGGCGTCTTGGGAACGGATACAAAAGTAGCTAAAAATGCTCGGCACCCTCTACGAATGAGCTTCCTAGCCTGGACACAAGATATCATACGCGGTAAATTAAAATACCTGTCTGGCTCGAATAAGAATTGGTCCATCCCCGGCGGTCGGACGAGAACAGATCTCTGCTGGAATTCAATCAAAACTCTGTTCCTCAATAGCCAGTTCATCCCTAGAATAATATCAAATTCTGGCATCGGCAGAGCGATAAGATCCGCATACACAAGATTACCATGAAGTTCAAGGTCTATATCTCGGATCACAGTAGTGGCTGTCATCTCCTCTCCAGAAGGCAATGTTACGGAATACGCTATGTCTAGCCCAATTGATTTGATCTTGAGAGAATTCGCAAAGGTTTCTGAAATGAACGAATGAGTAGCCCCTGAATCTATCAGGGCTTTCGTAGCTGAACCGGCTATAAAGATTCTCCCTGAAAGATTGGAATATTATGCTAAACCCAATAGTTTTACAAGAACTATGCTTATAGACATGCAAAGGTCAAAGTTCTTCTAACCTACGTTCCCGTAAATAACACTGATTAGAGCATGCAATCCTATCATAAATTCTAAGTTTAACATATTAACCCAAAACATTAAACTTCAAATACAACTTAAGGATTTATGATACCTGTCCTGAGCATCGTCTCCGGGTTAGTCTCCGCAGCATGGAGAGCAAAAACTCTGCCTTGGGTAGGCAGATTCTTCTGTGGGCAATTCTTCAATATGTGGTCAGTACTATCACATTTGTAACACTTTCCCGAACCATACATACATGGCCCAGCATGACGACGTGAGCACCTGGCACAGACTGGATACTCCACTGTCCTCGGGACTGCTCGTCCCTGCGGTTGCTGCTGCGGCCCTCTGTTCTTGGGTGGACCGTGGAAAGGTCTCTTATTCTGATGCTGTGACTGAGGAGGACGGTGTGGTGCCTGAAATGGTCGTTTTCCAAGGCGATCGCGCTCAATATCATTCTGGTCTTGCTCTACCACTAGAGCTCTGGAAACAGCAACATCATAGGTAGTAGGGCCAGCCACCCTAACATCACGGCGTATGATCGGCCGTAGACCATTCAGAAAATGCCTCAATTTAGCCCCAGCATCATTAGCAATTAGGGGTACAAAGTGACATCCCCTCTCGAACTTACGGATGAACTCCGTAACGGTCATGTCTCCCTGCCTCAGGGTCATGAACTCCGTGGTCAACCTCGAACGCACCTCCTCAGTAAAATATTTAGAATAGAATACCTCTGTGAAGTGCTCCCAACTCAAAGTAGTCAAATCCAAAGCCATTGATGCTCCTTCCCACCATAGGCGAGCGTCTCCTCCGAATAGGTAGGTCGCACATCGAACCTTATCTCCATCTTCAAGCCCCATAAACTCGAAAATAACCTCAAGGGACTTAATCCAACCCTCGGCTGCCATAGGATCGGATGTCCCTAAGAATTCCTTTGGTCGCATCTTCATGAACCGCTCATAGATAGCCTCCGGTCCCGGCTGTCTGGCTCCCACTGCATTGTTCCCCGCAAACTGTGCGAACAACTGAGTCATCCCAGCTAGCATCTGGGCATTCATGTCTGGTGGAGGGGGTGGTGGTAGATCTCTCTCCTCGTTCTTCCTTTGTCCCTGATCCTCACCGCCCTCATGACGGCGCTCATCATCACCTCTCGGGCGTCCAACACGGCGTCTAGGAGGCATGCTGTTCCATAATTATAACCCATACGTAACCAACATGCATAATTCCACTATTTCTTTACGTTTAAATAAATAATGCATAATCGTAATCTTGACGTAAAATATTTCATGCAATCATGACGAAAAAAATATTTCATGCTCTAAAATAAATGTGTAATCGTAAAACTTACAGACCGAAGACGTGACTTCATGACCTTCTCGAGAGCAGTAGTAGTACAACCCTTTACAAGATCATAGGCTCTGATACTAACTGTAAAGGCCCGTATTTCGTATTAATAATTTTGTTGAATTATTAAAATTTTTCTAAATAAATAAATAATTTGCCCAATTTATAAAATAAACATGAAAATAATTTTAACTTTAAAATAACAGCGGAAGCAAATATTGTTTTTCAACCAATATTTTAAAAATAATCCAACGTAAACATCAACTTAAAAATACTCCAACGTGTTAAAAATGAGTTTGAATAATAAAATGTGCATAAACTAAATCATGAGGTCCTCGGGTTTACTACCGCTGTCCCAAGATCGCTCACTGGTCTCCGTCCGACCTCATCAATACCTACAACAATCAAGTCTAGAGAGTCTAAAGACTCAACATGTATATATCGTGAATAACAAGTAAATATATCATAAAATCGCATGCAGCGTAAAAATCAAGTATCGTAAAGCGTACGGTGAAAAGCGTATCATGAATAATTATAACTACGTGCATATCTGAAAATCATACGTAAAAGATTTGCTCAACAGTGCTCTGTCATAACATATCATAATTTTCTGGTAGAGATAATGTTTCTAAGAAAGTGGCCCATAATATAGCGTAAGCGCCTGATCAGGCTAAACCACAGTATACTGGGCGGTAGAGATCAATAACAGTCCTTGGACTGGATGTCCGTACCCATACATAATCATAACCGGTCGTAAGTCACCGGGCGGAGAGGTCCTCAGTTGCGCCTACCGACTTCCAAACCCATAAGCATAAGGTGGCCACAAGACATATAGCATATATCTCAAAAATAAACATTTTATATTTTTATGCACGTAATATAATTATAACCTTATTTTTACCGGATTAGTTGAATCGTCTCGTTTTTGGTTCTATTGTTAAGATTTTGTCAAGTTAAGATTTATTTCATGTTTCACATATTAGTAGTAAGTCGCAGCAAGCCTGGGAACGATCCAACTCATCCGGTAAAAAAATAAGGTTATAATTATATTACGTGCATGAAAATATAAAATGTTTATTTTTGAGATATATGCGATATGTCTTGTGGCCACCTTATGCTTATGGGTTTGGAAGTCGGTAGGAACAACCGAGGACCTCTCCGCCCGGTGACTTACGACCGGTTTATGATTATGTATGGGTACGGACTTCCAGTCTAAGGGCTGTGATTGATCTCTACCGCCCAGTATACTGTGGTTTAGCCTGATCAGGCGCTTACGCTATGTTATGGGCCACTAGCTTAAAAACATTATCCCTACCAGAAAATTATGATATGTTATGACAGAGCTCTATTGAGCAAAGCTTTTATGTATGATTTTTAGATATGCACGTAGTTATAATTATTCTTGATATGATTTTTACCGTACGCTTTACGATACTTTATTTTTACGTTGCATGCGATTTTATGATATATTTACTTGTTATTCACGATATATACATGTTGAGTCTTTAGACTCACTAGACTTGATTGTTGTAGGTATTGATGAGGTCGGGACCGCGGACGGAGACCAGTGAGCGATCTCGGGACAGGAGTAGTAAACCCGACGACCTCATGATTTAATCTATGCACCTTTTATTATTCAAACTCAGTTTTAATACGTTGGATTATTTTTAAGTTGATGTTTACGTTGAATTATTTTTAAATTGTTGGTTGAAAACAATATTTGCTTCCGCTGTTATTTTAAAGGTAAAATTATTTACATATTTACTTTAATTAAATCGGACAAGATAATTATTTATTTAGAAAAATATTTATAATTTCGAAAAATTATTAGTACGAAATACGGGCTTTTACACAATATATTAAAACCAATATCTTTTTTTTGTTACTACCTCGACTCACCATTTTTTACTTGTATTTTTATCATCTTTTCCGAAAAATTTTTGGTTTTTCAATAAAATCCAGGGTATTTGATTATTTTTAAACAAAATTTAAAATTTCTAAACTAGCTAATATAATTATATAAATACCAATATGAATATATATATATATATATATATATATATATATATTAATCACTTAACATTGTAATGTATGATAACATCATTACAAATATCATACAAAAATAGATAAATATCAATATGTACACCTATATTTAACTAGATCTTGATATGATACAAACGAAAAATAAAATAATATATACATATGTGTAATAAAAAACAATGTACATATGAATTTGGTTTAGTTAGGATTTTTTCAGCAAAACTTTGAACCAAACTAATTTTTTGACTTGGTGAATTTTAAATCAATCTAAAATGTGATCGATTAAATATCAAACTGATTTGGTTTGGTTTGATTTCTACTTACCTATACTTTAAACACAAACAATATTTTTAGCATATATATATTTGGGTTATATAACATGTATGACATAATTTTTTAACATATAATAATTAAGTGGGTAATAAAAGAATATAAAATATAACTCCTTGGAAGATTAGCTACCATTGAATATGGAAAATGAACAAACAAATATTTTCTAACAATTTTTTTTTTAAAAAAAATTAAAATTTATCGATCATTAAAAATTCAAAAATCTATGAGCAAGCATAAAATAAAAAATCTGAAATGTTATGAAACAAAATGAAAAACTGAAATCTATCTGTTGGGTTGAGATACACAAGTAATCTTGGTTTCAGTGATAACCAAATTTGTTATTGTGTGTTTTAACATATTTACTCAAGTGTGAAGTTCTTAGCTCAAGTTGGAAGTTGAAACTCGAAATCAACAAAGATAAAAATCTGGCGGGCTGAAGTGTTTTGATGATATCTCACAGCTCACTAATGAAAATGACAAGTCGCCAAAACGACCGAATAGAAAACTCAATATTCCACAAGTCATATATCACAAAATCTCAATTAGTTCGGACGCTATCAAGACGAAATATTAGACGTAAGATCGAGTTGACAGAAACAGAAACAACAATCAGCTCAATCTGACCAGTTATGGTATATTGGTAATATCTCTAAGCTCGGTTATTCAAATATAACTATTCAGTATGAGTTATGAAGATAAGAGAATGGATAAAAATCATCTTAACAAGTCAGTATAAATCGAATAAAAAAAAAGATGTTAAACCATAATGAAGTTGATAATTTTGCACTGAATGAAGAACATGTTCTACTTGCTAACTGTATGATGTGTTGTGAATATCTATCTCATACGAACATGGAATTCTGTGACTCTTGATTCCATGGAAAGTAATAGAAATGCTACAACTTTCATATTTACTATTTTGCTCAGAAATCGATAAATCAAGAGTTATATTCAAAAGAACAGAACAGCTCGACTTGATCAGCTTGACTTGGTTCAGCTCAAGTCAGACCAAACAGATCGGATGAGACCAAACCAATCTGATTTGATGGTAGATCAGATCAGACCATCAACAGACTAGTTTCGCAAAATGCCCAGAAATACGAATTTGACTATTGCAATATCTAAATTTGTACACAACATTTCCAAACGATCATATTCTTGTATCTAAAATCTATATCACATATATTGGAGATCAAATACAAGTTTTGGAAAGGGATTGAAATCATGGACAACCTATATAAAAAAATTAGTTAAAATAAGAACAAAAAAAAAAGTGTGATGATACATTTGATATATACATACACTTTAAAATTCCTCACACAATCACTAGCACATACACATGAGAGTTGAGCATCAAAGCTTAGTATAATGAATCTTCACAAAAAGACATCAAAGATTGTGTTTGTAGTCTTGACACAAAACATGTTAAACATTATGTGTATTATGAGTTTACGACCATCAATAGAGTATGCTAGGTGTTTTAATTAGACAATAGATTAGTACTAAGTTGAAATGAGTTTGTACAAAGAGTTGTATAAATCAAAGTCATCTAGTAGATCGTTTCTAAGTGGAATAAGGGGTGACATAAGAGTTGTTAATCTCCGAATATCCATAAAAAAATTTGGTTTATTTATTTATTACATTTAAATATTGTTATTGGCTTTAAGATGCATTGTTGAAGCATTTTTTGTATTATTCAAATACCTAAAATTTTGCATATCAAGTGTGTTATAAAATGCTTCAACCAAAAACATTTTTACATATTCAACTTGCATTTCTTTTAACGCTTTTCAAAATGTTTAATGCGAAAGATTATTTTGAGTGTCTTCTGCTTGGTATGTAAATCAAACTCGATTTAATTTCTCAGTGTTCAAGATTTAAAGAACCGAGCTATTACAGCTCAACAATTATCTCACAATTGATTCTATCAAATGGTATCAGAAATGGTTGTTCTTGAAAGAGCATTTTAAACTGATCCCGATCATTAAAATTCGAAATTTCATATTTTGTAACATGTATATGCCAAGTTGAATTTTAAAGCATCTTGCAGCAACCGTGGAAAAATGGCATAACTCCGTGCTCAAGTGTCGAAATGAAAAACCATTTTTTGTATTGTAAACTAGACTTGTAGAGGATTTTAGTGGTATAAATTTGCAGATTGATCATGGAGAAATTTGGTTAGTTATGACTGTGATACCCTTGTCCCACATCTGAAAAATGAAAAATTTAAAATGAGTTTATAATGGCTTACAATGGACTTCTATAGCAACTTGGATTAATCATTTTCGTAAAGCGAGGACGAATACGAAGTAGTTGCTATAGAGGCTCATTGTGCAATCACGCAGCCGCGGGCCAGGGTTCAGGGCTTGACAGAATGGTATCAGAGCTGGTCACCGGCATGGAACACCGAGAAATAAGTTCTATGCGGGGCAAAGTGCTACGTGCATGGGAGCCACCTCTTGAAACTGCGGGGCAAAGTGCTACATGACGGGAGCCACCTTGAACCTGAAGGAGCCACCTCTAGATTCTCGGTGCTGGTGGATCGAGGGGTCAGGCCGCGACGAGGACGTCGCGTTTTGAAGGAGGGGTGATTGTGATACCCTTGTCCCACATCTGAAAAATGAAAGATTTAAAATGAGTTTATAATGGCTTACAATGGACTTCTATAGCAACTTGGATTAATCATTTTCGTAAAGCGAGAACGAATACGAAGTAGTTGCTATAGGGGCTCATTGTGCAGTCACGCAGCCGCGGGCCAGGGTTCGGGGCGTGTACTTTTGTAATTTTGAACTACAAAAAATATAATAGGGTATCTAATTATAATTTTAAGGGGGGTATTGATTTTAAATATTGAGGTGGAAATAAATTTTGCGAGAGATTTTTGGTTGAGAAACACAAGCAATCTTGATTTTGATGATAACAAAACTTATTATTGTGTTTCAAACATATTTACTCAAGTGTGAAGTTGCTATCTCAAGTTATAAGCTAAAACTCGAAATCAAACGAGTTGAAAATCTGGCGAGATGTGGTGTTATGTTGATATCTCAGAGCTCGTGACAAGCCGCCAAAATGACTGAATAAAACAATTAATTTTTCACAAGTAATATTTCACAATAGCTTAGTTAGTTCGGATGTTATTTAGACGAAATATTAGTCGCAAAATCGAGCAGACGAAAAAAACATCAATAAGCTCAGTCTAACTAGTTCTAAATTTTTGGTCATATCTCAGCTCGATTATGAAAATAGAATGATTCAATATGAGTTACAAATATAAGAGAATGATCTAGAAATCATTTTCACAAGTCAAATTGTAAATAAGTTCAGAAGAATCAGATAATGACTTATCAGCATGTGCTGGCTATTTTAGTTTGGCTCTCGGAAACCTTCTACAGAGAAGATCAGTTTGTTTGTTAGTAATAATCCAAAGATATATGTAACTGTCTAATATTTAGAGCTTGTTCAAATTATCTATTTATAACTTAATCTGCAACGATAATCTTTTCAAAATACATTCGTTCCAAATGTAGATATCGTTGTTGCCATATCATTGTCCTTTCTGACATGTTCTAGTAGTGTACCGAAACCTGACATTCTGTTAAGGTTTAGTGACTATTAGTAGGTAAAACTTTATCCGCTATTTCTATTGGGCACGGATCCTTAATCACTAAATATACTGATTTTTTAGGGAATATATAAACTTAATAAATTAGATAGACTATCAATTGTGCTTCATCAGTTAACCTTGAATCGGTTTGGCTATCAGTATCCTTCTTAAGTTTTATAAGTCTGGTTTTGTAATCAGTTATGCTTCTTAAGAAACTTCTTCTTATGAAAGTTCAGTTTTCCTCATTGAATTCAGTTCGGTTAGGTTATGTAATTATCTGTTAGATCAGCAACCTTGTTCGATTACTAAAACTTAAAATATTCGAACATTTTCCTCTTTCTTGATGTTTGACAAAATTATACCAAAAATACCAAATCCATTTATTTTCAACAGTGCAAACAACTGAATTGTCTAACTTATTATATAGGCATTGTTTTTCATGTATAATCATCTAAACTGACCAGAGTATTTATCAGTAGGTTTCTTCTGTGCATCAGTAGATTTAGGCTGACTTGAACTAGTTGACTTCTTCTCTTCCCCCTTTTTTGTTAACATCAGATTGTGGCTTTATGTAAGCAAGAACAGAAGCTATCTGACAACTGACGCCGTCAATCCTGTCATTAAAATTTTCTTGAGGTTCCTTTATCTTGGTGTAGATTTGAAATTTATTGGCTTGAATTTGCCCACCAAGATGAGTAGAAGTGGTAGACTTGGCCTTTTTTAGCTGCTCCAGTCGAAAAAATTTGTCGATCATGCCTCTTGATAGATCTGACACTTCTTTGAGCATTTTATCTTTGAAATATTCTAATACTTCTTTAGTATTCAGATTTCTTCTTTTCAGAACTGTTACAGAGGAGGAGATGACAGCGAGACTTGAACTTTTCTGATCCAGAGTTGTCTTTATTAGTTAAGTCCAAATCAGTAGATGATGGCTCTATTCTTGGAATTTTTTTGGATGTAATAACTGTCATTCCAAGAGCCTGACTGTTGGAAGGCCTGCTTGTTCGATCATTAGGACTCTTCATTCAGTTTGGCTGATAGTTATCTCAGCCTATTCCTCTATAGTGTGACTGATTTGTTCTTCCGATTTTGAACATCTTGTTCAGTCATAGCTATCTCAACTAATCCTTGTATAAAATTCTCGAACAAAAGCAGCTTCGAAAGATTGAATCATATGTATGTCCTCAGATAGGATGACTTCTGCATTAGAGATCCGCTTGGTCAAGGGAGATGTGGAAAGTACGTAGTTTGCTTAGTAAAAATTCATCATCTTGTTGTTTCTCAATGGACTGCACGACTTCCTCAATTTTGAATAGAGTAATCTGTCTCAAAGGTGGAGAGGTGATAGGATATGACTGATTGGGCAGTTTGGCTTCCTTTGAGTCATTGTCAATCGGCTTCTCAAAGACAACTAAAAAGAAGGACTACCCACTCTCTGCTTCTTGGAATCCACTGGCTCAAACAATTTGTGATCATTCTCCTAGAATTTCACCCTCATCTACAGGGAGACCGTGTCCATATCTAGTTGATTTATCACAGCTGTATCATCAAATGCGATTAGGCATGAAGGATCATAATTGGATCGAAAATGAGGTTGCGGCCTACAATCGAGTGTTGTTAGGATCCAAAATAAATTTTGAAGGTGTGTTGAATAAATTTATCTCAAAATAGTTCGGTTAGATTGGTAACACTGAAATTTTGTTCTTTTCAATTATGTTCTCAATAAGTCAAAGTTTGAACTATGTGGAAGTTGACTTACTGAAATTGGTTAAACAAATGGCTTGTTAAGAAAATCAGTTGGAGTTTTCTGAAGAGTAGTAAGGTAGGTAGACTGAGAGTAAATAAACACGATGTTGTTTCTGGATGTTTGGAGATTTCAAAACTCCTAAGTCACTCTTTCTTATGTTTTATCAGTCCGGTTTTGTAATAAGTTAGGCTTCTTAAGAAACTTCTTCTTATGAAAGTTCAGTTTTTCTCATTGAATTCAGTTCGGTTAGGTTATGTAATTATCTGTTAGATCAGCAACCTTGTTCGATTACTAAAACTTAAAATATTCCAACAATTTCCTCTTTTTTCGTGTTTGACAAAATTATACCAAAAATACCAAATCCATTTATTTTCAACAGTGCAAACAACTGAATTATCTAACTTATTATATAGGCATTGTTTTTCATGTATAATCATCTAAACTGACCAGAGTATTTATCAGTAGGTTTCTTCTGTGCATCAGTAGATTTAGGCTGACTGGAACTAGTTGACTTCTTCTCTTCCCCCTTTTTTGTTAACATCATATTGTGGCTTTATGTAAGCAAGAACAGAAGCTATCTGACAACTGACGCCGTCAATCCTGTCATTAAAATTTTCTTGAGGTTCCTTTATCCTGGTGTAGATTTGAAAGTTATTGGCTTGAATTTGCCCACCAAGATGAGTAGAAGTGGTAGACTGGGCCTTTTTTAGCTGCTCCAGTCGAAAAAATTTGTCGATCATGCCTCTTGATAGATCTGACACTTCTTTGAGCATTTTATTTTTGAAATATTCTAATACTTCTTTAGTATTCAGATTTCTTCTTTTCAGAACTGTTACAGAGGAGGAGACGACAGCGAGACTTGAACTTTTCTGATCTAGAGTTGTCTTTATTAGTTAAGTCCAAATCAGTAGATGATGGCTCTATTCTTGGAATTTTTTTGGATGTAATAACTGTCATTCCAAGAGCCTGACTATTGGAAGGCCTGCTTGTTCGATCATTAGGACTCTTCATTCAGTTTGGCTGATAGTTATCTCAGCCTATTCCTCTATAGTCTGACTGATTTGTTCTTCCGATTTTGAACATCTTGTTCAGTCATAGCTATCTCAACTAATTCTTGTATAAAATTCTCGAACAAAAGCAGCTTCGAAAGATTCAATCATAAGTATGTCCTCAGATAGGATGACTTCTGCATTAGAGATCCGCTTGGTCAAGGGAGATGTGGAAAGTACGTAGTTTGCTTAGTAAAAATTCATCATCTTGTTGTTTCTCAATGGACTGCACGACTTCCTCAATTTTGAATAGAGTAATCTGTCTCAAAGGTGGAGAGGTGACAGGATATGACTGATTGGGCAGTTTGGCTTCCTTTGAGTCATTGTCAATCGGCTTCTCACAGACAACTAAAATGAAGGACTACCCACTCTCTGCTTCTTGGAATCCACTGGCTCAAACAATTTGTGATCATTCTCCTAGAATTTCACCCTCATCTGCAGGGAGACCGTGTCCATATCTAGTTGATTTATCACAGCTGTATCATCAAATGCGGTTAGGCATGAAGTATCATAATTGGATCGAAAATGAGGTTGCGGCCTACAATCGAGTGTTGTTAGGATCGAAAATAAATTTTGAAGGTGTGTTGAATAAATTTATCTCAAAATAGTTCGGTTAGATTGGTAACACTGAAATTTTGTTCTTTTCAATTATGTTCTCAATAAGTCAAAGTTTGAACTATGTGGAAGTTGACTTACTGAAATTGGTTAAACAAATGGCTTGTTAAGAAAATCAGTTGGAGTTTTCTGAAGAGTAGTAAGGTAGGTAGACTGAGAGTAAATAAACAAAATATTGTTTCTGGATGTTTGGAGATTTCAAAACTCCTAAGTCACTCTTTCTTATGTTTTATCAGTCCGGTTTTGTAATAAGTTAGGCTTCTTAAGAAACTTCTTCTTATGAAAGTTCAGTTTTCCTCATTGAATTCAGTTCGGTTAGGTTTTGTAATTATCTGTTAGATCAGTAACCTTGTTCGATTACTAAAACTTAAAATATTCCAACAATTTCCTCTTTTTTGGTGTTTGACAAAATTATACCAAAAATACCAAATCCATTTATTTTCAACAGTGCAAACAACTGAATTATCTAACTTATTATATAGGCATTGTTTTTCATGTATAGTCATCTAAACTGACCAGAGTATTTATCAGTAGGTTTCTTCTGTGCATCAGTAGATTTTGGCTGACTGGAACTAGTTGACTTCTTCTCTTCCCCCTTTTTTGTCAACACCAGATTGTGGCTTTATGTAAGCAAGAACAGAAGCTATTTGAGAACTGACGCCGTCAATCCTGTCATTAAAATTTTTGAGGTTTCTTTATCTTGGTGTAGATTTGAAAGTTATTGGCTTGAATTTGCCCACCAAGATGAGTAGAAGTGGTAGGCTGGGCCTTTATGAGCTGCTCCAGTCGAAAAAATTTGTCGATCATGCCTCTTGATAGATCTGACACTTCTTTGAGCATTTTATCTTTGAAATATTCTAATACTTCTTTAGTATTCAGATTTCTTCTTTTCAGAACTGTTACAGAGGAGGAGATGACAGCGAGACTTGAACTTTTCTGATCCAGAGTTGTCTTTATTAGTTAAGTCCAAATCAGTAGATGATGGCTCTATTCTTGGAATTTTTTTGGATGTAATAACTGTCATTCATAGAGCCTGACTGTTGGAAGGCCTGCTTGTTCGATCATTACGACTCTTCATTCAGTTTGGCTGATAGTTATCTCAGCCTATTCCTCTATAGTCTGACTGATTTGTTCTTCCGATTTTGAACATCTTGTTCAGTCATAGCTATCTCAACTAATTCTTGTATAAAATTCTCGAACAAAAGCAGCTTCGAAAGATTCAATCATAAGTATGTCCTCAGATAGGATGACTTCTGCATTAGAGATCCGCTTGGTCAAGGGAGAAGTGGAAAGTACGTAGTTTGCTTAGTAAAAATTCATCATCTTGTTGTTTCTCAATGGACTGCACGACTTCCTCAATTTTGAATAGAGTAATCTGTCTCAAAGGTGGAGAGGTGATAGGATATGACTGATTGGGCAGTTTGGCTTCCTTTGAGTCATTGTAAATCGGCTTCTCACAGACAACTAAAATGAAGGACTACCCACTCTCTGCTCCTTGTAATCCACTGGCTCAAACAATTTGTGATCATTCTCCTAGAATTTCACCCTCATCTGCAGGGAGACCGTGTCCATATCTAGTTGATTTATCACAGCTGTATCATCAAATGCGGTTAGGCATGAAGGATCATAATTGGATCGAAAATGAGGTTGCGGCCTACAATCAAGTGTTGTTAGGATCCAAAATAAATTTTGAAGGTGTGTTGAATAAATTTATCTCAAAATAGTTCGGTTAGATTGGTAACACTGAAATTTTGTTCTTTTCAATTATGTTCTCAATAAGTCAAAGTTTAAACTATGTGGAAGTTGACTTACTGAAATTGGTTAAACAAATGGCTTGTTAAGAAAATCAGTTGGAGTTTTCAGAAGAGTAGTAAGGTAGGTAGACTGAGAGTAAATAAACACGATATTGTTTCTGGATGTTTGGAGATTTCAAAACTCCTAAGTCACTCTTTCTTATATTTTATCAGTCCGGTTTTGTAATAAGTTAGGCTTCTTAAGAAACTTCTTCTTATGAAAGTTCAGTTTTCCTCATTGAATTCAGTTCGGTTAGGTTTTGTAATTATCTGTTAGATCAGCAACCTTGTTCGATTACTAAAACTTAAAATATTCCAACAATTTCCTCTTTTTTGGTGTTTGAAAAAATTATACCAAAAATACCAAATCCATTTATTTTCAACAGTGCAAACAACTGAATTATCTAACTTATTATATAGGCATTGTTTTTCATGTATAGTCATCTAAACTGACCAGAGTATTTATCAGTAGGTTTCTTCTGTGCATCAGTAGATTTTGGCTGACTGGAACTAGTTGACTTCTTCTCTTCCCCCTTTTTTGTCAACACCAGATGGTGGCTTGTAGGAAAGTACAGAAGCTAACTGAGAACTGACGTCGTCAATCTTGTCATTAAAATTTGCTTGAGTTTCCTTTATCTTGGTGTAGATTTGAAAGTTATTGGCTTGAATTTGCCCACCAAGATAAGTAGAAGTGGTAGACTGGGTCTTTTTGAGCTGCTTCAGTCAATAAAATTTGTCGATCATGCCTGTTGATAGATCTGACACTTCTTTGAGCATTTTATCTTTGAAAGATTCTAAGACTTCTTTTGTAGAACCCGTAAATCAGTCTACGTATAAGCCATGCATAATTCTAGATTTTTAAAATTTAATTGACTTCATTGCATGATTATTTTAAATGCATTTCTTTGAAGTTAATTATTTTATTATTTCATGCAGTAGTTTGATTTTTCAGTTATTTCAGCGAGGCCGGACTGGAGTTGGAGCTTTGAGATAGAATTTAAGATTCGAGAAATATTTCCAGAAGTTAATTTAGCTAGCAAGTAAGTTCATTTAAGTTAAAAATGATGTTTTGAGGATTTAATTTAATTACTTGAGGTGATTAAGAAATAAGCTCATTTAAGTTACTTAATTAAGGGATTAATTTACTAAATTAATTAAGGATTAGTGAGGCTTTTAAGGATTATAAATTTACTAGCTAGAAAAAATTTTTCTTTCCATTTATTAGATGAATTTTCGGCCCCTTAGATGATTAAGCATTGATATGTCAACTCAACACCTTTGACCCTTTCTTTGTATTTAATTAGTAGGATAATTCTTTTATTTTTGGGAGCATCATTTAATTAATGATCAACCTTATCCTCACCTAGTCTAGATGGTAATTGATCGGTCACCTCACCCCAACATGCACCAACAAATCATTTGATATCAAACTAGAATTCAAAATTCAAAAGGTGAAGACTTGGTCTTGAGTTATCCCCTATATCTTGCACCCACTTCCCTCACTCTCCTAACCATCATTCTCCCTCCCCCATGACCAAAATTCAGAGCTTATAGAGTAGAAAAATCGTGACCCTCATAGCCTAGAACAAGAGTGAAAGTCGAGAGCAAGAAAAGAAAAGGAGAGAAGCGCTCCACCTCCTCCGCGCCGAGTCGTCGTATTCTTTTCGTTTTTATTTCAAACGAAAACCAAGGCATGTCTAGATTCTTTCAAACCTCCATCAAGTCCTATTATCAATTATTTTCATTGCATGATCATGATTTATTTGGCCATAAACCGAAACACACCAAGAAATTTCAGAAAAATATAACATGCAGATTTTCGGTTTCCATGACAAGCTTCACGGGTTCTCTTGTTTTGACGTTTCAGGTGGATGGCTCGACTCCAGGCTCCCAAGGCGGCTCCTAAAATATTAGGCGGCTCCTAATAGGATGCATTATGACCATGTTGGTCCATTCATTCAGTCCCCATGCTTGCTGGAAAAACCGAAATCACAGCAAGCTCCCCATAGGTGCAGAGTTGTGTTCGAAAATTCAGTTTTGTTGTCCAAGGGTAAGGATCTGATCATGGCTGCCCTAGGGGCCTATAGCCCTGGTTGGATCACTCCCCTAGCATGTCTAAGACATGACTAAGTCGCCCTTTTGGTGGCTTGGTCCATGGCTCATCGGTTTTTACACAAAACATCAAGAACAGCCCCCTCCCCTCTCGGCCCCTTCGGTTTTGACAGCACATGTACTTCGAGTTGGTTGGTTTGGTGTGGATCTTGGTTAGCCTATGGTCCTTAGCCACGATTCATACCATGCCCTAGATGTCTAGATCGTGCCATGGTCAATCAAATGGCCACTGGAACGACACGAGACAGCAATCAAAACAAAACACTACACACGCACGCATGAGGGCCCTCGGTAAGAACTTTCGGGTGTTTGCTGGAATGAGGCGAATTGTGGCTGGCCTAGGGCCCTTAGCCATGGTTCAAATCATTCCTTGGGACGTTGTGGAGAGGCTTTGGTTGGTGGTTCAAGCCCCTATGGCCAAAAGTCTTGCAAACGACGCGATGCAAGCAAGGTTGCAGCTGCTGGAAATTTACAGCAAGTTGCTGTGTCGGTTCGGAGGCTCGTTTGAGTTCTTGGTTGGATTTTAGCCTGTGGACTTGGACTGGACAGTGCCTCATCGAGTTAGGAAGGTCGTGTTTTTGACCGTTTGTGATTCGGATCATTTTTGAGGTGGTACGAGAATTTATGGTGCGATGTGCCAAATTGACTCTCGAAAGAGCGTTTCTTGTTTTGGCCTCCATTCCACCTAGATTTCGACCCTCATCATTTTAGGAGCATTAGCTCGTAATTTTAAGCGTATTTTAATCATGACTATACGTCGGTTCTGTGTTGGTTCGGGTTGGTTCGGAGTCATGATTAAATACGAAGTCGGTAGACGTAATTGTCGCATTTTCAAACGTAAATTGCATGGTTGGTCAAGTTTAAGCTATTGCATATTTTTCATGACAGTTAGGTTGCAGCGAGCCTCGGGACGATCCAATCCAATCCAGTTGGTAAAATTACATGATTTTTTTCATTATGCCAGTTAATTATATTACGTGCATGAAAAATAGAAAATACTTATTTTTGAGATTTATGCGATATGGCTTGTGGTCAATTCACTATTATGGGAGCATTATTTTATACGGTCGCTAGTGACCGATCAGTTCAGTTTGGTACCACCCGGTCGCCAGTGACCGGCCAGCTCAGTTCAGTTTTATACTCCCCGGTAGCCAGTTACCGATCAGTTCAGTTCAGTGCAGAGGCCACAGGCGTAGACCATAATCTCAACAGAAAATTTTTACCAGTTATTTCAGTACAGGGCTCCAAGGAGCAAACATTTTTACTATGATTTCAGTTCTGTTATGCACGTATTATAATTGCGCAGTACAAGTTATTTTCAGTATGCCTCATGACATGATATTTTATCCCATGCACATTTTACTTCAGTATTTACTCGTTACCTACGATATTTGCATGCTGAGTCTTTAGGCTCACTAGACTTGATTGTTGTAGGTACTGATGAGGCCAGGGCCGAGGGCGGGGACCAGTGAGCCAGCTTGGGTCGGCAGTAGTGGCACCCGAGGACCTCAGTTTCAGCACTTGCCATTTTTTTATGCTCAGACATTTTATCAGCTGTTGAATATTTTTAAATTGTTATTTTCGGCAAACTTTATTTTCTTCCGCTGCTATATTTTTTTAAAAAACATTGAACTTGATTCATCAGTTGATTTTATGGTTGAGGCACTCCATTTATTATAAAAGAAAAATTTTTAATTTTCCGCATATTTTCAAGCAAGGATTTTTGGGCCTCGACAGTTGGTATCAGAGCGGTGGTTCTGTATAGGGTTACTTACACTACTACTGACCACGAGAAGCTCACAAAGCCACGCCTTCGGTCTGTAAGTTTTACAGTTCAGCATTTTATTTAAAGCATGAATTATTTTGTCAGCATGCTTCCATGAAATAATTTCGACCAGATTTTCAGCATTTCAGTGTTCATTTAAAATAAATTATGGAATTATGCATGTTAGTTACGTATGAGTTATGTTGGAACAGTATGCCTCCTAGACGTCAAGTAGGACCCCCGACAGGTAGTGGCGAGCACCGTCGCGAGGACGATGACGATCAGAGACAAGAGAGGCAGACACCTCCTCCTCCTCCACCTCCACCACCGCCCCCACCTGACATGAGTGCCCAGATGCTAGTTGGGATGACGCAGTTCTTCGCACAGTTTGCGGGGAACAATGCTGTGGTGACTAGGCCGACAGGGCCAGAGGCTGTTTACGAGCGATTCATGAAGATGCGTCCAAAGGAGTTTTCTAGGACGTCTGACCCCATGATTGCCGAGGGATGGATCAAATCCCTCGAGGTTATCTTCGAGTTCATGGAGCTGGGAGACGCAGACCGAGTCCATTGTGCCACCTATCTGTTCAGTGGAGATGCCCGCTTATGGTGGGAAGGAGCGTCAGTAGCCCTGACCTTGGCTACACTGTCATGGACACGCTTCACGGAGGTTTTCTACTCCAAATATTTTGCCGAGGAAGTGCGCACCAGGTTGACCACTGAGTTCATGTGCCTGAGACAGGGAGACATGACGGTTACGGAGTTCATCCGTAAGTTCGAGAGGGGCTGTCATTTTGTGCCCCTGATCGCGAATAATGCCAAAGCCAAGTTGATGCATTTCCTGGTGGGTCTACGGCCGATCTTGCGCCGGGATGTTAGGGTGTCTGACCCTGATACTTATGAGATTGCTGTCTCCAAAGCCCTAGCCGCAGAGCAGGATCTGCATGATATCGAGAGGGATCGCCAGGGCAAGTGCCCAGTCCAGGTACCACACCGCCCTCCTCCTCATCAGCATCAGCAGCAGAATAAGAGGCCTTTTCATGGACCGCCCAGGAACCGAGGCCAGCAGCAGCAGCGGGGACGCCCAGCCCCGAGGACTTATGAGCACCCAGTCTGTCCCAAGTGCTCACGCCGTCATCCTGGAGCATGTATGTCTGGCTCAGGAAAGTGTTTTAAGTGTGGCAGTCCAGACCACATGTTGCTGCAGTGCCCTCAGAGGAATCTGCCTACCCAAGGTAGAGTTTTTGCTCTCCATGCCGCGGAAACCAACCCGGAGACTATGTTGTTGACAGGTACCTTTAAACTTTAAGTTGTTATTTGAAATTCCGTGTTTTGGGAATAAGGATTAAGATTGAACTTAGAACTGTGATAGGATTGCATGCTCTAATCAGTAGTATTTTGGAGATTTAAGTTAGAAGAACTTTGACCATTGCATGTCTATAAGTTTAGTTCTTGTAGCTACTGGATTCAACTTTGAGCTCCGCTCTTTCAGGGAGAATTTTTATATTTGGTTCCGCTACCAAGGCCTTGATAGATTTAGGGGCCACTCACTCGTTTATTTCGGAGGTCTTTGCAAACTTTCTCAAGATCCAGACCATTGGGCTAGATACAGCCTTTTCAGTAGTGTTGCCGTCAGGCGAGGAGATGGCAGCCACCAATGTTATCCGAGATATAGACCTTGAGCTGCACGGTAATCTTGTTTATGCGGATCTGATTGTGCTACCGATGCCGGAATTTGACATTATCCTAGGGATGGACTGGCTATTGAGGAACAGAGTGTTGATAGACTTCCAGCGGAGATCTGTTCTTGTCCGACCGCTTGGAATGGAGCAGTTCTTATTTCAGCCGGACAAGTACTTTCCTTTACCGCGCATTATTCCTTATGTTCAGGCCTGGAAGCTCATGCATAGAGGGTGTCGGGCATTTCTAGCGACCTTTTTATCTGTCCCCGAGGAACCCAGCCAGTCAGCCTCAAATGTTCCTATTGTCAGAGATTTTTTAGACGTTTTTCCCGAAGACGTCTCTGGTATGCCACCCGAGAGAGAGGTGGAGTTTTCCATTGAGCTTATGCCAGGTACGGCTCCGATATCCAAAGCGCCGTACCGACTAGCACCGACAGAGATGGCAGAGCTTTAGAAGCAGATACAGGAACTTCTGGACAAGGAGTTCATTCGCCCTAGCTTCTCACCTTGGGGCACGCCAGTCTTGTTTGTTAAGAAGAAGGATGGCTCTATGAGACTTTGTATTGACTATCGGGAGTTGAACTGGGTTACAGTGAAGAATAAATACCCACTTCCGAGGATTGAGGATCTGTTTGACCAGTTGCAGGGAGCTTCGATTTTCTCCAAGACTTGATCTGCGCTCTGGTTATCACCAGTTGAGGGTGAGAGATGCTGATGTTTCCAAGACTGCTTTTAGGACTCGTTATGGCCACTACGAGTTCCTTGTGATGCCGTTCGGACTGACAAATGCGCCAGCGATCTTCATGGATCTCATGAATCGCGTATTTCAGCCGTACCTCGATCAGTTTGTGATAGTGTTCATAGACGACATTCTCGTCTACTCCAAGAATCGGGAGGATCACAGCAGACATCTGACCACAGTGTTGCAGACATTGCAGAAGCACAAATTATTCGAAAAGTTCAATAAATGCGAATTCTGGTTAGAGAAGGTGGCGTTCTTAGGCCACATTGTTTCCAGCAGTGGCATTAAGGTAGACCCAGTGAAAGTTGCAGCAGTCAGAGATTGGGTTGTGCCTCAGAATGCATCAGAGATCCGCAGTTTTCTTGGCTTAGCAGGATATTATCGGAAGTTCATTAAGGGATTCTCTTCGATTGCAGTTCCACTCACAGCACTGACCAAGAAAAATGTGAAATTTGTTTGGAGCGAGGAGTGTCAGAAGAGCTTCGATACTTTGAAGCAAGCTCTTACCTCAGCACCAGTTTTGGCTGTGCCGTCAGGGTCCGGTGAGTTTGTTCTGTATACCGATGCTTCGAAGCTCGGTCTTGGCGCAGTATTGATGCAGCATGGGAAGGTGATAGCTTATGCTTCTAGACAGTTGAAGACTCATGAGAAGAACTACCCTACCCATGATCTAGAGTTGGCCGCCGTAGTTTTTGCCTTGAAGATTTGGAGGCATTATCTGTATGGAGAGAAGTGCCAGATCTTTACCGACCACAAGAGCCTCAAGTATTTCTTTACGCAGAAGGAGCTGAACATGCGTCAGAGGCGTTGGTTGGAGCTTGTGAAAGACTACGATTGTGACATTAGCTACCACCCGGGTAAAGCTAATGTAGTTGCGGATGCATTGAGCAGAAAAGTCGCAGTGATGGCTCATTTGACGATTCAGAAACCTCTTCAGACTGAGATGCAGAGGTTTGATCTCGAGACTTATCCTCGAGGTAGAGTTCCTCGTCTATCTACCTTGACCATTCAGTCTTCCCTTATGGACCGTATTCGCAGTGGTCAGTCAGCAGATGAGCAATTGGCACAGTGGAAGAAGAGAGATGAAGCCAAGGGCAGTGTCTTGTATTCAGTCAGTGATGGTATTGTGAGAAACCGAGATAGGATATGGGTTCCTACCAGTGATTATATCCGAGCAGATATCTTATCAGAAGCCCATACGTCGCCGTACTCTATTCATCCAGGGAGTACGAAGATGTACAAGGATCTGCAGCTATTGTATTGGTGGCCTGGTATGAAGAAGGACATCAGACGTTTTGTGTCCGAGTGTCTGACCTGCCAGTTAGTGAAGGCCGAGCATCAGAGACCAGCAGGTTTACTCAAGCCTCTCCCTATTCCCGAGTGGAAGTGGGAGAATGTTACCATGGACTTTGTGACCGGATTGCCGAGGTCAGCCAGAGGATCGAATGCTATCTGGGTGATTGTAGATCGTCTTACCAAATCAGCGCACTTCTTGCCTGTTAAGACGACTTTCACCATGGTTCAGTATGCAGAGCTGTATATCCGAGAGATAGTCCGACTCCATGGTATTCCAGTTTCGATCGTATCTGACAGAGATCCCAGATTTACTTCCTCGTTTTGGAAGAGTTTGCATTCGACTTTGAGTACGAAGTTGCTGTTTAGCACAGCTTTCCATCAGCAGACAGATGGGCAGTCGGAGCGAGTTATTCAGATTTTGGAGGATCTTCTTCGCGCTTGCGTCATTGATTTCTCAGGGAGTTGGGAGTCGAACTTACCATTGGTTGAGTTCACCTATAACAACAGCTTCCAGTCGTCTATAGGTATGGCTCCGTATGAAGCACTGTATGGCCGCAAGTGCAGATCTCCTGTTCATTGGGATGAAGTAGGAGAGAGAGCAGAGTTGGGTCCAGAGATTGTTCAGCAGGCAGCAGATGTAGTAGTCAGGATCCGTGATAGGATGAAGACTGCTCAGAGCCGACAGAAGAGTTATGCCGATCAGCGGAGAAGAGATTTAGAGTTTGCAGTGGGCGATCATGTATTTGTGAAAGTGGCACCTATGAAGGGTGTCATGAGATTTGGGAAGAAAGGGAAGCTCAGTCCGAGATTCATTAGACCTTTTGAGATCCTCGACAGAGTTGGGACGCTAGCTTATCGTGTGGTTCTTCCGCCGAATCTGGCCGGAGTACACAATGTCTTTCACCTCTCCATGCTGAGGAAGTACATGGCGAACCCTTCGCATGTGCTGAACTTTGATCCGTTGCAACTTACTCCGAACCTGTCTTATGAGGAGAGACCAGTGCAGATCCTAGACCGGCAGGAGAAGAAACTTCGGAACAAGTTGGTTAAGCGAGTTAAAGTCAAATGGTTCAACCATTCAGAGGAGGAAGCTACGTGGGAGTCTGAGCCGGAGATGAGAGATCGATACCCCGAGTTATTCGGTGAGTTCTAATTTCGAGGACGAAATTTCTTTTAAGGGGGAAGGATTGTAGAACCCGTAAATCAGTCTACGCATAAGCCATGCATAATTCTAGATTTTTAAAATTTAATTAACTTCATTGCATGATTATTTTAAAGGCATTTCTTTGAAGTTAATTATTTTATTATTTCATGCAGTAGTTTGATTTTTCAGTTATTTCAGCGAGGCTGGACTGGAGTTGGAGCTTTGAGATAGAATTTAAGATTCGAGAAATATTTCCGGAAGTTAATTTAGCTAGCAAGTAAGTTCATTTAAGTTAAAAAGAATGTTTTGAAGATTTAATTTAATTACTTGAGGTGATTAAGAAATAAGCTCATTTAAGTTACTTAATTAAGGGAATAATTCACTAAATTAATTAAGGATTAGTGAGGCTTTTAAGGGTTATAAATTTACTAGCTAGAAAACATTTTTCCTTCCATTTATTAGATGAATTTTTGGCCCCTTAGATGATTAAGCATTGATATGCCAACTCAACACATTTGACCCTTTTTTTGTATTTAATTAGTAGGATAATTCTTTTATTTTTGGGAGCACCATTTAATTAATGATCAACCTTATCCTCACCTAGTCTAGATGGTAATTGATCGGTCACCTCACCCCAACATGCACCAACAAATCATTTGATATCAAACTAGAATTCAAAATTCAAAAGGTGAAGACTTGGTCTTGAGTTATCCCCTATATCTTGCACCCACTTCCCTCACTCTCCTAACCATCATTCTCCCTCCCCCATGACCAAAATTCAGAGCTTATAGAGTAGAAAAATCGTGACCCTCATAGCCTAGAACAAGAGTGAAAGTCGAGAGCAAGAAAAGAAAAGGAGAGAAGCGCTCCACCTCCTCCGCGCCGAGTCGTCGTATTCTTTTCGTTTTTTTTTCAAACGAAAACAAGGCATGTCTAGATTCTTTCAAACCTCAATCAAGTCCTATTATCAATTATTTTCATTGCATGATCGTGATTTCTTTGGACATAAACCGAAACACACCAAGAAATTTCAGAAAAATATAACATGCAGATTTTCGGTTTCCATGACAAGCTTCACGGGTTCTCTTGTTTTGACGTTTCAGGTGGATGGCTCGACTCCAGGCTCCCAAGGCGGCTCCTAGACATGTAATAGGATGCATTAGGACCATGTTGGTCCATTCATTCAGTCCCCATGCTTGCTGTAAAAACCGAAATCACAGCAAGCTCCCCATAGGTGCAGAGTTGTGTTCGAAAATTCAGTTTTGTTGTCCAAGGGTAAGGATCAGATCATGGCTGCCATAGGGGCCTATAGCCCTGGTTGGATCACTCCCCTAGCATGTCTAAGACGTGACTAAGTCGCCCTTTTGGTGGCTTGGTCCATGGCTCATCGGTTTTTACATAAAACATCAAGAACAGCCCCCTCCCCTCTCGGCCCCTTCGGTTTTGACAGGACATGTACTTCGGGTTGGTTGGTTTGGTGTGGATCTTGGTTGGCCTATGGTCCTTAGCCACGGTTCATACCATGCCCCTAGATGTCTAGATCGTGCCATGGTCAATCAAATGGCCACTGGAACGACACAAGACAGCAATCAAAACAAAACACTACACACGCATGCATGAGGGCCCTTGGTAAGAACTTTCGGGTGGTTGCTGGAGTGAGGCGAATTGTGGCTGGCCTAGGGCCCTTAGCCATGGTTCAAATCATTCCTTGGGACGTTTTGGAGAGGCTTTGGTCGGTGGTTCAAGCTCCAATGGCCAAAAGTCTCGCAAACGACGCGATGCAAGCAAGGTTGCAGCTGCTGGAAATTTACAGCAAGTTGCTTTGTCGATTCGGAGGCTCTTTTGAGTTCTTGGTTGGCTTTTAGCCTGTGGCCTTGGACTGGATAGTGCCTCATTGAGTTAGGAAGGTCGGTTTTTTGACCTTTTGTGATTCGGATCATTTTTGAGGTCGTACGAGAATTTACGGTGCGATGTGCCAAATTGACTCTCGAAAGAGCGTTTCTTGTTTTGGCCTCCATTTCACCTAGATTTCGACCCTCATCATTTTAGGAGCATTAGTTCATAATTTTAAGCGTATTTTAATCATGACTATACGTCGGTTCAGTGTTGGTTCGGGTTGGTTCGGAGTCATGATTAAATACGAAGTCGGTAGACGTAATTGTCGCATTTTCAAACGTAAATTGCATGGTTGGTCAAGTTTAAGCTATTGCATATTTTTCATGACAGTTAGGTTGCAGCGAGCCTGGGGACGATCCAATCCAATCCAGTTGGTAAAATTACATGATTTTTTTCATTATGCCAGTTAATTATATTACGTGCATGAAAAATAGAAAATACTTATTTTTGAGAATTATGCGATATGGCTTGTGGTCAATTCACTATTATGGGAGCATTATTTTATACGGTCGCCAGTGACCGATCAGTTCAGTTTGGTACCACCCGGTCGCCAGTGACCGGCCAGCTCAGTTCAGTTTTATACTCCCCGGTAGCCAGTTACCGATCAGTTCAGTTCAGTGCAGAGGCCACAGGCGTAGACCATAATCTCAACAGAAAATTTTTACCAGTTATTTCAGTACAGGGCTCCAAGGAGCAAACATTTTTACTATGATTTCAGTTCAGTTATGCACGTATTATAATTGCTCAGTACAAGTTATTTTCAGTATGCCTCATGACATGATATTTTATCCCATGCACATTTTACTTCAGTATTTACTCGTTACCTACGATATTTGCATGCTGAGTCTTTAGGCTTACTAGACTTGATTGTTGTAGATACTGATGAGGCCAGGGCCGAGGGCGGGGACCAGTGAGCCAGCTTGGGTCGGCAGTAGTGGCACCCGAGGACCTCAGTTTCAGCACTTGCCATTTTTTTATGCTAAGACATTTTATCAGCTGTTGAATATTTTTAAATTGTTATTTTCGGCAAACTTTATTTTCTTCCGCTGCTATATTTTTTTTTAAAACATTGAACTTGATTCCTCAGTTGATTTTATGGTTGAGGCACTCCATTTATTATAAAAGAAAAATTTTTAATTTTCCGCAAATTTTCAAGCAAGGATTTTCGGGCCTCGACATCTTTAGTATTAAGATTTCTTCTTTTCAGAACTGTTACAGAGGAGGAGATGACAGTGAGACTTGAAATTTTATGATCTAGAGTTGTTTTCATTAGTTAAGTCCAAATCAGTAGATGATGGCTCTATTCTTGGAATTTATTTGGATGTAATAACTGTCAGTCCAAGAGCCTGACTGTTAGAAGGCCTGCTTGTTCGATCATCAGGACTCTTGATTCAGTTTTGCTGATAGTTACCTCAACCTATTCCTCTATAGTCTGACTGATTTGTTTTTCCGATTCTGATCATCTTGTTCAATCATAGGTATCTCAACTACTTCTTGTATAAATTTCTTGAACAAAAGCAACTTCGTAAGGCTCAATCATAAGTACACTAAAAAAAATATTGAATACACAACACATTAAAGACAACGGTTTTACAAAAAAACAATTGTCTTTGCGCGTTTTTTTAAGCAAAGACAACTAAAAACCGTTGTTTTTTATTAAAAAAACACTCAAAGACAAAACCGTTGTCTTTTAGCTTACTATTTAGGCCAAAGACAACGGTTTTGAAAACTGTTGTCTATGAGCTTGTCTTTTTGTGTCAACGACAACGGTTTTTGTAAAACTGTTGTGGATTAGTGTGTTTTTTTTACAAACCACAACAGTTTTAGAAAATCGTTGTGGATTAGCGTGTTTTTTGGACAAACTACAATGGTTTTAGCGAACCATTGTTAATTAGCGACGATTTTAGAGAATATTTGGCTATAGTTTTATTAAAACCATCGCAATTTTTAAATTATCGACGGTTTAAACAAAAACTGTCACCAATAGCAACGATTTAAACAAAAACCGTCGTCATTCACGACGATTGTTTATTAAACCGTCGCTATTCACGATGGTTTTTGCTTAACCGTCGCTAATCTTAACCGTCGCTATTTGCGACGGTTTAATAAGAATTTTGCTTTACCGTCGCTATTTGCGACGGTTTAATAAGCAACTGTCGCTAATAGCGACGATTTAATAAACAACCAGCGCTAATAGCGATTGTTTTACCAAAAATCGTCGCAAATTGTCTATAAATACCCGTGTTTTCTGTCTATTTTCCTCCACACCGTCCACATCTACGATAAATTTTTCTCTCAGACGATTTTAGTTTCGATTTAGGGTAAATTTTTTCACTTCAATTCTTGGTAAATTTCTAAGTGTTAGTTAAGATCATGAATATTATTAGCTTAGCCATATTGCAAGTTTTTTTGGTAGATTTATTTAATTATAAAGTAATTTTTTTTATTTTTCTTAATAAATTAGCGATATATTATGTCTAAAACGTCGCTAATTACGATGGCTTAGTAAAAAATCGTCGCTAATTTTAGCGACGATATGTCATAAACCTTCGCAATATGTTGTCGTTGAACGCCCTTTCAACAACACTATCAATTACAACTGTTTTCTGGCAGCTATTATCCGCTGTCGTTTTGCGTTTTTGTTTTAGTGGTATGTCCTCAGATAGAATGACTTCTGCATTAGAGATAAGCTTGGTCAAGGGAGATGTGGAAAGTAGTTTGCTTAGTAAAAATTCATCTTCATCATCATCTTGTTGTTTTGCAATGGATTGCACAACTTCCTCAACTTTGACTAGAGTAATCTTCCTCAAAGGTGGAGAGGTGATAGGATATGACTGATTGGGCAGTTTGGCTTCCTTGGAGTCATCGTCAGTCGACTACTCAGAGACATACTGAAATGAAGAACCACCCACTCTCTGCTCCTTGGAATCCACTGGCTCAAACAATTTGTGATCATTCTCCTAGAATTTCACCTTCATTTGCAGGGAGACCATGTCCATATCTAATTGATTTATCACAGCTATATCATCAAATGCGGGTTAGGCATGAAGGATCAAAATTGGATCGAAAATGAAGTTGCGGCCTACAATCGACTGTTGTTAGAATCCAAAATAAATTTTGAAGGGGATGAATAAATTTATCTGAAAATAGTTCGGTTAGATTGGCAACACTGAAATTTTGTTCTTTTCAATTAGGTTCTCAATAAGTCAAAGTGTGAACAATGCGGAAGTTGACTTACTGAAATTGGTTGAACAAATGACTTATCAAGAAAATCAGTTGGAGTTTTCTGAAGAGTAGTAAGGTAGGTAGACTGAGATTAAATAAACAAAAGGTTGTTTCTGGATGTTCAGAGATTTCAAAATTTTTACGTCATTATTTTTATCTTTTATCAGTCCGATTTTGTAATTAGTTAAGCTTCTTAGAAAACTTCTTCTTATGAAAGTTCAGTTTTCCTCCTTGAATTCAGTTAAGTTAAGTTATTAATTATCCATTGGATAAGCAACTTTGTTCAATCACCAAAACTTAAAATATTCCAACAATTTTCTCTTTTTTGGTGTTTGACAAAATTATGCCAAAAAGTTCCAAATTCATTTATTTTCAATAGTGCAAACAACTAAATTATCTAACTGATTATATATGCACTGTTTTTCATGTATCATCATCTAAACTGACTAGAGTATCTATTAGTAGGTTTCTTTTGCGCATCAGTAGATTTAGGCTGACTGGAACTAGTTTACTTCTTCTTCTCTTCCTTTTTTTGTCAACACCAGATGGTGGCTTTAGGTAGGAACTGACAGAAGCTAACTAAAAACTGACGTTGTCAATCTTATCATTAAAATTTGCTTGAGCTTCCTCTATCTTGTTGTAGATTTGAAAGTTATTGGCTTGAATTTTCTCACCAAGATGAGTAGAAGTGGTTGCCTTGGCCTTTTTGATCTACTGCAGTCGAAAAAATTTGTCGATCATGCCTCTTGATTGATCTGACACTTCTTTGAGAATTTTATCTTTGAAAGATTCTAAGACTTCTTTATTGTTCAGATTGCTTCTTTTCAGAACTGTTGTAGAGGAGGAGATGACAACGAGACTAGAACTTATCTGATCCAGAGTTGTTTCATTGGTTAAGTCCAAATTAGTAGATGATGGCTCTATTCTTGGTATTTATTTGGATGCAATAACTGTCAGTCCAAGAGCTTGATTGTTAGAAGGCCCTGCTTGTTCGATCATTAGGACTCTTGACTCAGTCTGGCGGATAAGTACCTCAACATATTCCTCTATAGTCTGAATGATTCGTTCTTCCGATTTCGGATTATCTTGTTCAGTCATAGCTATCTCAACTACTTCTTGTATAATTTCTTGAACAAAGGAAGCTTCGTCAGATTCAATCGTAAGTACATCCTCAGATATGATGACTTCTGCATTAGAGATCAGCTTGGTCAGGGGAGATGTGGAAATAGTTTGCTTAGTAAAAATTCATCTTCAATATCATCTTGTTGTTGTTTTGCAATGGATTGCAGAACTTCCTCAATACTGGCTAGAGTAATATGCCTCAAAGGTGAAAAGGTGATAGGATCCGACTGATTGGGCAGTTTGGCTTCCTTGGAATCATCGTCAGTCGACTACTCAGAGACATACTGAAATGAAGAACCACCCACTCTCTGCTCCTTGGAATCCACTGGCTCAAACAATTTGTGATCATTCTCCTATAATTTGACCTTCATCTGCAGGGATAGCATGTCCATATCTAGTTGATTTATCACAGCTATATTATCAAGTGCGGTTAGGAATGAAAGATCATAATTGGATCTTTGTTTGACACAAACTGTGGTCAAATTTTGAATTTTTATAAGGTTTAGAAGATAATCTCGTCCTTGAAGAGCTTTAGCTATGACCACAGTTTTGACTTGATGTAGAACACCTTTTCTAGTGCTATGTACCTTATCAACATATCCCTTTTCTTCAATTTTGTTGCCATGATGATTGTTCTAAATTACACACATTCATCAAAAAACTTTATCTTTTCTGCAAAAAAAATCATTAAATGCATCCATCAGTAGGTATATTTGAGTCTGGATTGCTGATATTGGTTCCTAGATATGAGATTCATCCACCTTAGCTTTTACTTTTCTCGTGGCCGTGGATAAGGTAGAGACCAGTCCTGACCTGGTGGATTGGATGGGATATCGAATGCTTTCTCTTTTTGTTGGTCTTGGAGGAAGGAGAGTTGTTTTCATATTGATTTTTCTAGGCGGAGCTGCCACCACTATCAGTTTCAAATTTTATGTCGGATGGTCAGTAGCCTTGTTTTCAGTATACTAGACCACTTAGGGGTGATCAAATTTTTTTATTAACCGCCCAAACCGCCCGAACCGAATTGCACCGCACCGTTTTTCATAATATTTTTATAAAACCGTGATTAAAAATATTAGTCATAAACCGCACCGCATAATCGGTTCAGTTATTTTTTTTACCAAGAACCGCACCACTTAAACTGCTTACCATAATATTGGGCCTAGAATTATAATAATTTGTAAACAACATATTAAAATAAAGAAGTCATCATTCATTATATCTCAACTCTCTTCAAAATTATTATTATTACAAATTAAACTTATCTGTTTATTAATTATTATTAATATTAGTTTTTTTATTAAAGTATTTATTTCTTTTGCTACAATATTTTGTTTGAAGTTTGAAAGTTAAAAAATATAATATAGTGTAAATGTCATTTTTGTTGTGAATGTGTTGTATTGTTAAATTATTAACTTAGTTTTGAATCTTGATTATTATTTTATCTATTTTGATCTTTATATGCTTTGAACTATATTTTATATTTGAAGATAATATATTGTTGTTGTTTTCAAATAAATTAGAATATGTGTTCTAATATTTTTTATTAAAAAAACCATAAACCAACCGCAACCGCTCAAAACCGTAAGGTTAATTTTTTTTATGTAAAACCGCGATTAATTTTTCAAAATACTAAGCGACCGCATATAGCAATTCGGTTTGAATTTTTTTAAAAAAACCGCAAAACTGCACCATGATCACCCCTAAGACCACTTGTATCTGATATATAGATACTGCCTTGATAGGTGGTCTGGTCTAGTTTTTGTAGTTCTAGAATTTTTTTGGAAGAGGAGAATGAGTTAATACCTCAGAGTCACTGGGTTGTAGAATCAGTTTCCTCATTGGCCTTGGTCCATTTAACTTGCTTCCCTTATTTTCAACCTGTTTCTTTTCAATAGCCAGTTCTTCTCCAATTTCTTTCTTGATGAACAATATCCCAATGGGAGAGATATTCAGTGCATGTCCTTTAGGCATGAGAGAAAGGATATTTAGTGCATTGAGAGCCTTGAACTTGTGCAAAGTTATAGAGTTTCTCAGTAAGGCTCCTGAGTCTTCAAACAATATGATCAAGAGGATGGCGAATCCAACTGATTGCTTCTGATTTTGAATAATCTCCTTTAGAATCTGAAACATGATGACTGACTAGTTAACTTTGAGTCATGTGGCTGTGGTTGTTGTAACGTCTCGAAAATTTGAATGTCCACGTGAACCACATGCATGTAAGTTATCAAATTTCTTATGTATTTTAATTAAATTATTTTAATTGCATGAATTGATTATGGTAGGCATGTTAACATGTTTAAAATGTAGTTTTATTTTAGAGTGCATAAAAATGTGTTTTAAAATGTTAGACGCGATCGAGGAACGGAGACCGGAGAGCATATAAGGAAAAATATTTTTATTAAATAATAATTTTTAATTGTTTAATGTGTGGTGTATTTTAAATGAAATTTTGGAAAATGAGGTGTTTTGAGGTGTTTCTATACGCCGAGTCGTATTTTTAAACGGTATTTGATTTTCGACGAAAATATGAATTTTTCGAGAACTTGGCTAATAATTTCACAAACATTCCTAAACAAAATATTTTAAATAATAACTAATGGTCTTATGGGTCTATTATACTTGGATAATAGGCCCAAGCTTGCACCATGAGTTTTAATTAAAATAAAAGCAAAAAACCCTCCCCAAAACCCCACACAACTCACGCCCCTTCACCTAAAATAATAATAGGACTCTTTTTCTCCATTAGCAACACACACCACACGAATTGGAAGGAAATTTATGCAAGGTTTGAAGAAAAATTCAGCAAGCTCCTTCCCCCGTCTCTCCGTCAACGTCTCTCACATCTTCAAGCCGTTTTTGGTGCTTAATAAGCTCAAAAACACACCTTAATTCTTTTTTTCTCATCTATTACACCATATTACTTGATTGAAGCATGATTGCATGTAAAATATGTTATTCGTGTATTAATTTCGTTTTTGGGTCATATTATGCCTTGAACATGTGTTTTTATAATGCAAAACTATTGTAATATAGCACCAAGGGGGCTGCCATGTTAGGGACGTAAAAAGGGGCCAAAATTCAGATTGTTTTAGGGGCCTTAAGGGTCACGGTTTGGGGCTAGATCAGAAGAATCCAAGGCACGCACAACTCGAAGGTTTAAAGTATGGTAGGGGATCGACTTTGGGATATTAGGAAGGGAGGTTGTGTGAGGCTCTTTCAGGGTGAAGGGATGGACTCGTGAGGGTCCTGGTCTCGAGGAAAGAAGGTCCACACGAAGCTGGAAGGGCTGAAGGAGAAGAGGCGCATGGCAAGGCTCTTCCTAGCCGCGGCCGCATGAGGGAGATGATCCATGCACGTTTTAAATGCATGGGCCGTGGGGGCTGGGCCATGGGGACTCTAAAGAGGTTAGTCATGGTCCTAGGAGGGTGGCTCAGTGGTGGCTCGGGTAGTAGAGTCCTAGTCGAGTAAAAGACTCCTAGTCAAGGAGCGTAACTCGCACGGATAGGTTTTGATAGAGGGGCTAGGTGTGTGGGTTAGGGCGAGTCTTGAGGGTTCAATAGGGTTCCTAGGAGGTCTGGTTAGGGGTTGGCTTAAGGTGGCTCGGGTTTGGCTCGAGTAAATCGTGAGGTGGCTCGAGGGATACAAGTTAGGGTTCGAATTAGGATAATAATGGCTAAGGGATTCGAACCATGAGCCACGGGGGTTGATTCATGGTTCACAAGGGTAATTTAGGCATAAAAAGTCTATGTTTAAAATTGGGGATTAAAATATCAAGGTTTGAATTAATCAGAGAATTTAACACTTTACGAGTTAATAAATAGGAAATTAAATTAAAAGCCTCGAATTTAATCTAAATAAAAATATGAAAAATTTAATTTAAGCTTAAATAATTATTTGGGATGGTCTAGAGTTAACGAAAGTAAAAAAATGTCAAGATCGAGAAATTCTAAGTCTAGGGGTAAAACGGTCATTTTACACCTAAAAATAGTTGATGTCGTGGCAGTGCCCTGAATGTTGTAAAAAATTTTAATGTGTTTATTTTAAATATTTATGAAATTTTATGATGAAACGTTAATGCTAAAATACGTGTTGTATGCTTGGTTTAAAAGAAAAATGATTTCTATATGCATGAATTTTTATAAATGATGAAAATATGAAACGTTGAAGGGGGTGAAGTGATTATGAATAATACGATGATAGGATTTGAGATATCGGGAGGGAAAAGGCCCCGGAGAAAGTCCGTTTACGAGAGATGGCCCTAGAGGGAGCCCGACAATTGTATTTCCATCGACATGGTATGATGATATGAAGGCCAATGCTCAGTTGACGAGTGAGAGTGTCGCTGATGTCCCCGCCGCCCAGTACTGTGTTACACGTATAATTGTGACTTTCGTTTCAGCTGAAGGTCGATTAAACGATCCGATTTTAATAAAAAGAAAAATGTATATGTATATGATGAAAAAGGAAATGTATATGATGTAAGGAAAAATATTTAAGTTTATGCATATTCATGAAAAGATATTTTAAGTAAAAGTATTTTCACTGTTGCATTTAATTGTATATGTACTACTTGTTATCATTGTTAAGGTTTGCTGAGTTAATAACTCAATAGGTGTGATTGATGCAGGTGAGCATGATGTTGATGTTAATGAGGGACTTGATGGTTGATCTAGCTGGACTGAAGGTTCACACAACCAGAGGACCAGCGCTATTTTTCCGCAAATAAATTGCGTTTATGATTTATGCTAAATGATTTGAGTTACTTTTAGGATTTCATGACTTATGATGTTTTTGAGAGGTTTTTGAGAGGATGTTAGAGTTAAGGTTATTTTTGGAAATGTTAAAGTTAGGTTGGTTGATGATTTTCAATTTTATGCTTAAATTTCTTTCATTCGGATTTTCAAATAATATTTGGTGAATTTATTTTAAATGGTGCAAAGGTATTTTTAAAATATATATGTATGTGTATGGTAGTTCGGCCGAATAGTGTAGGAAGGGAAAAGAATTCTTGTATATTTTAAAGAAAAACGAATAGTAAACGTTTCAGTTGTTATCGCCAAAAAAATTTCTTCTGTGTAGCAATTAAAAGAATCTATCCCCATTAGAATTGACTTGGCCGCAACATCAGCCAGAAGTTGATATTCCAACTTCATCTCTTTCTTTTTTCAAGAAGTATTGATAATATCACCAGATGCTAAAAAATTCACCTTTATCTCTTCAACTGCTTGTTGAGGTATGAGAGAGAAGTCAGTTAGCCCTTCAATGGGCAACGGAAACAATGCAGAGAAACAAACTTGCTCGATTAATAGACTATCATCTCCCAAAGGCAACAATATCTTTCCGTCTTCAGTTATTATCTCTCTCGTGTAGAAACTTTTCAGCTCATCCATGTAGATGTCCAAAGATGAACTGAGAAAGCCCCGAGTCCAGATGACTCAACAACTTTAAAGACTTAAGAGACAACATCTTCCAAAGAATAAATTGATTTGAAATCGATTTCAAGAGCGTTCATGATACATGAACGCTGCAAATATCTTGAGATTCAAATGAGAGACAACATCTTTGGAATGAGATTCAATCTTATTTGTGGCGTCCGTCAATAGTGGTGGAGTTTTTCATTATTTTTGTAAAACTCCATCACATACATTAATTTTGAACTTTTATATTTAAAAAAAATTATTTATAAAAAAACTTAGTGACAGGATCGATTAGGGGGATCATCGTTGAGCTACTATAGCTTGATTTTTGAAATATTGAATACCGATGAATTAAATCGAGTTTGGTTTTCAAACAAAGCAGAAGACACTCGAAATAATCATTCGTAGAAACTTATTAAATATTTTTTAAATCATTTAAAATAAATGCAAGTTGAATGAGAAAAAAATATTTTGGTTGAAGCATTTTATCAAACACTTGGTATGCAATAATTTTGGTATTTGAAGAACACATAAAATTTTTCAACAATGCATCTTTAAAACTATGAAAATGATAAGTAAATGCAATAAACAAATATACACGAATTTGTATATGGATTTTCGGAGACTTCAAATGCTCTTACGTCACCCCTTCTTCCCCTTAAGAAGAATTTACTAGAAGACTTTTATTTATACAACTACTTGTATAAACCCGATCCGGAAGGGCAGCACCTAACTAGAACTCCTAGCACTCAAGATTGTAGGTAGCATTTCACAATCAGCATATTGTTTAATGTCTCATATGCAAAGACTACATACACAAGTTTATTGTCTTTGTGCAAGACTCACTCAACAATATTTGAAGTTCAACTCTCTTGTATATGTGTGAGTGATTGTGTGTGAGGAATTTATCCTTTATAGTGTACATCTCAAATGTATCATCACACAAGGGCTTGTGCTCTCAACTAGCTGATTTTTTTATGCTAACTGCTCATGCTTTGAATCATCTTCAAAAGCTCTTGTTTGATATGCTAGATGTTATATTTATAGGTCCCAACAATGATATATATGTTAGACACAAGAATATGACCGTTTGGAAAGTTTCTGTACTTTTTTTGAAATTGCAACGGTCAAATTCGCCTTGCTTGGCATTTTCTCGAATGGTCAACTCTGGTCAACTGGTCAACTTGTTCTGTTCAACTGGTCTTCAGCGGTCTGGTTCAGTTTCAGCTGGTCTGGTTCAACTGGTCTTCGGCTGGTCTGGTTCAGTTTCAGCTGGTTCAGTTCAAGTGGTCTTCGGCTGGTCTGGTTCAGTTTCAGTTCAGTTGGTCAATTGAAATCAGCGGTGATTTCAATTTGTGCAGAACCACTAGCTTAATCGTCATTTATTAGCATCTTAAGCTTCGATTCAGACTTTAACTTCTGAAGATGATTTGTAGATCATTGTCTTACCTTTTCAACGCATACTGAATCGATTGATTCTAATAATCGAGCTGAGAGATATGAACAAAATACCTCAACTGCTCATACCAAACCGATTGTTGTTTTCTTGCAATCCGTTTGGTAATTCAGCGATCAGTTAGACCTTGATAACATCCGAATTTGCCCAACTGACGTGAAATACGACTTGTCCCAAATTGCGTTTTCTAAACAGATCAGTTGACGGATTGTCATTTGAATCATCCAGTTGAGAGATATCATAAAAATACCAAAACTTGCCAGAAATTCAGTTTGTGCAGAATTTAGTTTCAGTCTGCTTCTTGTTTTAATAACTTCACACTTAAGTAAATATGTTAGAAACACAATAACAAGTTTTGTTAACATCAAAATCAAGATTGCGAATATGAAATGTGCCAACACTTAGAAAGATGCACATTTGAGATGTTATAAATATCTTGAGAGGACTATTGATTTTTTGGTGTTTCGCTATTAAAGTTGAAATTATTTTCTTTCTTTCAATTTGTTGTCTCATTTGTGCATCTCAGAGTATTGTCAACTTTGATTTCCTCAGCATATACGTATTGGATTAGATTTACATTCTAGGATCAAAGCTAGCAATTGCATGCGTAATAAATCTCAGAAATAAGTATATATAAATGTTTTTTCTAAATTTATGCAATAAATGAGAAAACGTATATAAATAATGCATTTGACAAGATCAGAAAATACATTTGAAGTAATGGAGTTGTGTGTTTATGTTATTGTATTTAATTAATTAACATCGAGTATTAGTGAGAAATGTATGCTATATCGCGAATATATATATATATATATATATATATATATATATGCTTTATAGATTCAAATGAAAATATTCATTAGTTTGATAATAAAAATATAATTTCCACCTATTAAAATAGTATCCTTATTTCCGTTTCCTGATTTTATAATAATTAAAATTTTTATATTTTAAAAATTTACATAAACTATTGTATCATATTAACATACCAAATTTAGTTAAATTTGTTTGATGTGTAAGTCTATATGCATCATTCATGCATATATGTTAATTTCCATGATGCAACGATTATGTATATTAATGCAAAAATAAATTAATTTTGATTAAAGCAATATGGATTAATTTTATTCATATTATATCAAAAAAATCAATTTATAACAATTATTAAAAGCTACTATAAATATGTTTGTCTCCGCATATGCACACACCTACCCACAGTACTGCTTCCATGTTCGAAATCTCTTTAGGAAAAATGAGGCTGAAAATGGAGGTTGTACAAGGGGACGAGGCTTCTTTCTTATTCTCCATGCAACTAGCCTCTGCTTAAGTGCTGCCTAATGTCCTCAAAGTGGCGTTGGAGCTCGACCTCTTTGAAATCATGAATAATAAGGGGCCCGACGCCTTTATTTCACCAGTAGAACTCGTCGCAAAAATTCCCACCAACAATCCAGAGGAGCATAACATGGTGGACAGAATCCTCCGCCTGCTCGCGAGCTATTCTTTTTTAAATTGCCGAGTGAAAACTCTGCCCGATGGCGGCGTTGAGCGGGTTTATTCCTTGACTCCGGTCTGCAAGTTCTACACCAAGAATGATGATGGAGTTTCTCTAGCCCCTATGTTGATCATGAATCTAGACAAGGATCACTTGGAGACGTGGCAAATATCAACTACATATCAACCTCTACAAGTAATATATATTTGTGTGTAATTAATCCTTAATAATTGTATGTGTAGGTACCACCTGAAAGATGCAATTCTCGAGGGGGGAGTTCCTTTTGAAAAAGTATATAAAATGAGCATTCGAGTATCAAGGCACAAATCCTAAATTTAGCAAGGTTTTTAATAGTGCAATGTCCAATTCTTCGACAATTTTGATGAAAATAATTCTAGATACCTATGAAGGATTCAAGGGTATGGGAACTTTGGTCGATGTTGGAGGTGGAATCAGTGATTCCCTGAAAATGATCATATCCAAGCATCCAACTATGAAGGCCATTAATTTTTATTTGCCCCATTTTATTTGAGACGCACCATCTTATGCAGGTACATGAAATATTTGTGTTGGTTCTTTATCATGTATTTTAAAGTGGTTCCATTGAAATATTTGTGTTTTGAGACCACCTTTTAATTTAATTAGATGGTTTATGTGAAACTCGAAGTTGGTCGACCTTCTTGTATTGACCAGGCATGGAGCACATAGGTGGCTAGACATGTTCGTTAGTGTTCCGAAAGGCGATGAAATTATCATGAAGGTAAAATTGTTTTCATCATATAATTTATATATATAATAATATAATTATATATATATATATATTTTATTGGCAGCCAACTTCCCCTATTTTCACCATTTTGTTAGTCTTCTAAATTGTTCAATAATAATAATAAATGTCACACCTGGGTCATGTATGTGGAAGCATGACTGCAAAATAGCCTTTATAACAACTACTTTATATATGTCATTGTTTTTACGAAATACTTAAATGATGTTACTATGGAAGTTCATTGTAAAATCGAAAGCTCTTTCAAATTTTTTTCTTTTCAACGTGAGAATACAGGGGAATCATAAGAAAAGTATATTTTATTCAAGACATATAATTAAGCAGTTGTTCACATTAACTATCCACCCAATTTTAAAAAATAGTTTTTTCATAATTTCTTCTTCCCAATTGTTTCTTACAACTTTATAATAATATTTTTATGATTATTTTCTGATTAGACCGATTCAATTCTTTTTTTAATTATATCCACCGTGGGTTTCTTCATGACTGGAACGATACACATTGCTTAAAAATACTGAAGAGGTGCCATGAAGAAATTCCAAATAACGGAAAAATAATCGTTGGGAGTGATGTGAAATCCCGATTTTTTTTTCCGAAGATAAGTATATCAAGAATTTAAATAATGAGATAATTTATATATTTGATATATATTTATTAATTTAATAAACTAGAGAAATATTGTAAAATCCCGCAAATTCTAAATCATTTATTTATTTGTACTCAAGATGGTATTAATTTATCAAGGATTCAGTTATTTTAAACTCTTCAATAATTTATTTAAGAAGTAGTTAATATAAATAAATATATATACCTCTGTATATGTATATGTATCTTGGGATTTAGATTTAGTTAAAAGGATAATTAATATAGATATATGTATTAGATGAATAAATATTGATATATGAATAGGAAATAATATAATTTTGGAAAATATATGTATGCATGATTCTGGAATTGAGTATATAAGTATATATAATTTCGATTCTTTTAATATAGGAGTAAATGATATTTTCAAAAGTAAAAGTATACATGCATATATGCATGGATTTTATTAATAAGGGAATTTATTAATAATGGAAGAAATATCCTGGAATTATGGAAAAAGTATCAACCCGATTATGGTAAGATTTTTATTCACTCACCTATAAATAAGAGGGCATATGCATTCAAAATTTACACCTTCCAAGCTCAAAATTTCGAGCTCATCTCTCAGATTTTCGAGAATTTTGTCCCCCGAGGTGCTGCCAATAGACCGAAAATCTGCCCACATTCTGGAATTTCGTCCAATCACTCCTGACCTCAGAATCCAATCTCCACCGTTCAAACATACTTTCATATGTTTTGAACAACATATCAAACTTTCAGTCAAATCCAACGGTTAGTTTTTTAGATACAGTCATTTCAAAAATACTGCTCAGATTCTACGCCAGAACAGCATATCTACGGTTTCTTATCTATAATCTGGTACAAAAGAATTCCAAACGCAATCTCCATCGTTCATATTTTAAATAACATACTTGAGAACGTGTTGTACAAGTTCGAGCTTGATCCAACATTTCATTAAATCGCAAACGTGCATGGAAGTTGGCTGATTTTTTGGGAGAAAAATTTCAGCTTGTTCCTTCAACTTTTTCTTCAAGCAAGATCTAAGGTAAGTGAGTTTTTGCTATATTATAATTTGCACACTTGTCCTTCGTAAGTGTGTTTTTGCTATATTACAATTTGCACATTTGTCCTTTGTAAGTGTGCTTTTGTTATGTATATATTATTTCGTAAGTGAGTTTTTGTTTGCCAGACTTGTTCTTCGTAAGTGTACTTGTTTTAAAATATGTTTCGTATGAATTATTTCATTTTTGAAAGTTCGTTCGAGCATAATTCCTTGTTCATTATATGTTTTCTTCAAGATTTGTCAAATTATATGTTCAAAGCACTGTTAGGATTCGATTGGATATGGGAAAGGATTTCCAAACTATGACCCTTATACGGTGGGATGGTAAACATTGTACGGCCTCACTCCATAGAGGATTAACATATTGGACATGGCCTCACTCCTTAGAGGATTAACATATAAGAGACTGATATCAGAAAACCATGGAAATGAGATGAATTTTAGTGCTATACAAATATGCTATACGAGTATGATATGTGATGACATGTTATGATTATGAAGTATAAATATTCGTTATTATTCAAGTTATGATATGCTATGTAAAATTTGAATTCAAGTATATGTATATGTTGCTTCATGTCTCGAACCGCCCCCACTTGCTGAGTATTTTCTCAAAATACTCACCCCTTACTTCCTCCCCACCCAGATAAGAACGAAGAGCGAATGGATGAAGATGAGCAAGAGCAATTTTGGGGATGGTAGAAGATCTCGAGTTATACCAGAAGTTTTAAAGTTTAGTTTATGTTTATCGCTTCTGCACTATTAAAACATTTTAATCAGTTTATTTTGGGTATTTAAGTTATAAAGACGATTTTTGTTGATTATGAGAAATAAACTGGTTTTGGTATATATACTGTACTACGAGGCTTGTTGTTTGACGATTATGTGATTGTTGAGCAACGCCGCTATCGACTAACCCCGGTCTCGGGGTGTGACATTTATGTGGTATCAGAGCCGCCAGGTTCATAATCCAGATGGGAAAAAAAATTACGAAAAAGGAAAAAAAACATTACAAAAAAATAAATTGGTGGAATTTTTTTATCAAGCCGATGCTATCTCCTCCGAAACGTCCCCAACGAGCAATTTTCACCACTTTTGTGTGGTAGGGGTCGAAATTGCCAATATCATTCGTTTACGCATCCGAAATCGCGTTTTTACCAGTTTAAGAAAGTTTCGTAAACCCTATCTTTTCGTAAGAAACTCTGAATTTGATTCCGTCAATTGTTCTGAAATCCTCTCGACATATGCTCGGATCCATATGTCTATCTCCAAAATTTCCATTTGTAGTAAATTTCTCGAAAAATTTATATTTCCATATATTTGACTTTATATGGTCTTGATACTTGTCATTTTATGTTCTATATTTGATTAAGTCTATTCCGAGCCTTTCCATTCTTTTTATTTTCGGAAATGGCTCCATCAACTCCCCTACAACCCCGCACCCGTGCTCAGGCTGCCATTCGTATGAAGCAGCTCGCCCTCGACTACCAAACCCGCCAGCTTAAAACTCTCAAAAATTAGGTGGCACAGCTCACAGGAGAAAATACTCAGCTGATGAAGTTGATGGAGCAGATGCAAGAAGAAAAGCCTGAAGAGGAAGAACCAGAAGAGATAAAACCGAAACCCATATAAGCCGTGGGGAATGGAGAGATAGTGGAGTAGAGTGTCTTATTTGTTTGCACTATTATTACTAGGAGTTTCTTTCACATTTTGTCGTTTCTTTCATTGTCATTTGTGCGTTTCATTTTTGGTACTACATTTGTTATTCAATTCAGACTGCCTATGTTTACCTGCTTTTAAGAAATCAATAAAGAATGTTTTTTTGATCCATTGGTTTCAATCTATTTCCAGCACAATCTATTCGATTATTTCTACCGATACGAACTATTTGAAACATTTTAGTTGTAGAGAATGGCCGGCAGACCCCCAAGACAGAAACGTAACCCCCGTTATGCAAGAAAAAACAACAACAACGAAGAAGATAATGAACCACCGCCAGGATTCAGTCTTAACCAGGCAGACCTGATGGCCATAGCCACAATAGTGGCAACGACACTGCAAGGGTTAGGGAACCCGAACGTCAATCAGCCACCTCCGCCGAATGGGATCAAGTTTCACTATGAATCCCTCCGTAAGAACAAATGCCCAACATTTAAAGGGGACGCTGATCCTGAAGTCGGCCAGAGCTGGCTAAAGAGTATAGAGACTCAGCTGCGACTGTTGGAAGTTCCCGAGGCACTTAAGGTGGATGTGATCGTTCCTTTCCTGGAGGACAAAGCAGGCAAGTGGTGGGAAGCAATCTCGCCAGCCATGACCTCTGCTGGACCAATCACGTGGCATCACTTTCGAGATGCATTTCTGAAGCAATATTATCCAGCGGAGGTCAGACTGTAGAAACTGAGTGAGTTTGAAAATTTCACTCAAGCTTCGGATATGTCAGTTGTGGAATAAACCTCCCAGTTCAATGCCCTTGGATCCTATTCTCCGTCAATCATGACAGAAGAAGTCTTGAAATTACATCGCTTCAAGAAGGGATTGAACAGCCGAATCCAATTAGCTTTAGCGGTCTGTCATCCATCCAATTTTTCAGACCCGATGGGCACAGCCATCCGAGCCGAAACAGACATTCGACGAAGAGAAGGGGAAAACAGAAACAAGAGGTCCTTTAATGGCCAACCTTATAAGAACGAACATAAATTTAAAAGGCAAAACCAGTTGGACAGACAATTCGATGGACCTTCGTACGCCACAAACCACTCAGAAATTAGGCAGTGCCACACCTGTCATCTCCGACACAGTGGAGAGTGCTGTCGAGTAAGTGGAACTTGCTTCGGTTGTGGAAAGCCAGGACACCGCATCGCAGATTGTCCTGAAGCCACCAACAAGACAGCTGTACCCAACAAAGGAACCGGGCCAAAAGCGGAAGCATGCTCTCAACAAGCCAAAAGAAAACAAACCAAACGCCCATGTGTTTTCCATGACGAAGAAGAGGCAGATGACGCAAACGACGTCGTGTCGAGTACCGTCCTAATTTACAAGTTCCTGCCTATGTATTATTTGAATGTGGTGCTACACACTCTTTCATATCTAAGGAATTGCTAATAAATTAGGACATGAGCCGGAGGAATCAGTTGAGCCTTTTAGAATAACAACACCTACAAGTAAGACTATTTGATATTCATAGAGATTGTAGAACTAAGACGACACTCCATCCCCTACGTCAAGGTACAACGGTATAATCAAGTACAAAAAGGAAGCCACGTGGGATTTGAGAGAAAGAATGCGAGAAAAATATTCTTATCTATTCAAATATCAAGTCGACCCATGTTTCGAGGACGAAACTTCCAATAAGGTGGGAGAGATGTGAAACCCCGATTTTTTTTTCCGGAGATAAATATATCAAGAATTTAAATAATGAGATAATTTATATATGTGATATATATTTATTAATTTAATAAACTAGAGAAATATTGTAAAATCCCGCAAATTCTAAATCATTTATTTATTTGTACTCAAGATGGTATTAATTTATCAAGGATTTAGTTATTTTAAACTCTTCAATAATTTAATTAAGAAGTAGTTAATATAAATAAATATATATACCTATGTATATGTATATATATCTTGGGATTTAGATTTAGTTAAAAGGATAATTAATATAGATATATGTATTAGATGAATAAATATTGATATATGAATAGGAGATAATATAATTTTGGAAAATATATATATGCATGATTCTCAAATTGAGTATATAAGTATATATAATTTCGATTCTTTTAATATAGGAGTAAATGATATTTTCAAAAGTAAAAGTATACATGCATATATGCATTGATTTTATTAATAAGGGATTTTATTAATAATGGAAGAAATATCTTTGGAATTATTGAACAAGTATCAACCCGATTACGGTAAGATTTTTATTCACTCACATATAAATAAGAGGGCATATGCATTCAAAATTTACACCTTCCAAGCTCAAAATTTCGAGCTCATCTCTCTCCAATTTTCGAGAATTTCGTCCCCCGAGGTGCTGCCAATAGACTGAAAATCTGCCGACATTCTGGAATTTCGTCCAATAACTTCAAGCCTCAGAATCCAATCTCCACCGTTCAAAAATTACTTTCATATGTTTTGAACAACATATCAAACTTTCAGTCAAATCCAACAGTTAGTTTTTTAGATACAGTCATTTCAAAAATGATGCTCAGATTCTACGTCGGAACAGCATATCTACGGTTTCTTGTCCATAATCTGGTACAAAAGAAGTCCAAACGCAATCTCCACCATTCATATTTTAAATAACATATTTGAGAACGTGCTGTACAAGTTCGAGCTTGATCCAACAGTTCATTAAATCGAAAACATGCACGAAAGTTGGCTGATTTTTTGGGAGACAAATTTCAGCTTGTTCCTTCAACTTTTTCTTCAAGCAAGATCTAAGGTAAGTGAGTTTTTGCTATATTATAATTTGCACACTTGTCCTTCGTAAGTGTGTTTTTGTTATATTACAATTTGCACACTTGTCCTTTGTAAGTGCGCTTTTGTTATGTATATATTATTTCGTAAGTGAGTTTTTGTTTGTCAGACTTGTTCTTCGTAAGTGTACTTGTTTTAAAATATGTTGCGTATGAATTATTTCGTTTTTGAAAGTTCGTTCGAGCATAATTCCTTGTTCATTATATGTTTTCTTCAAGATTTGTCAAATTATATGTTCAAAGCATTGTTAGGATTCGATTGGATATGGGAAAGGATTTCCGAACTATGACCCTTATACGGTGGGATGGTAAACGTTGTACGGCCTCACTCCATAGAAGATTAACATATTGGACATGGCCTCACTCCTTAGAGGATTAACATATAGGAGACTGATATCAGAAAATCATGGAAATGAGATGAATTTCAGTGCTATACAAATATGCTATACGAGATGATATGTGATGACATGTTATGATTATGAAGTATGAATATTCGTTATTATTCAAGTTATGATATGCTATGTGAAATTTGAATTCAAGTATACGTATATGTTGCTTCATGTCTCGAACCGCCCCCACTTGCTGAGTATTTTCTCAAAATACTCACCCCTTACTTCCGCCCCACCCAGATAAGAACGAAGAGCAAATAGATGAAGATATGCAAAAAAAATTTTGGGGATGGTAGAAGATCTCGAGTTATCCCAAAAGTTTTAAAGCTTAGTTTATGTTTATTGCTTCCGCACTATTAAAACATTTTAATCAGTGTATTTTGGGTATTTAAGTTGTAAAGACGATTTTTGTTGATTATGAGAAATATACTGGTTTTGGTATATACTGTACTACGAGACTTGTTGTTTGACGATTATGTGATTATTGAGCAACGCCGGTGTCGACTAACCCCGATCTCAGGGCGTGACAAAGTGTATTAAATATTTAAGTTTTATAATAACTTGTATAAAAAAATATTTGTTGTATAATTGCATTATTCTTGTTATTTTTACGTGTTTGGAAAAACAAGAACAACTTTGGATAGAAAAATGAGAATGAGATGATACTTAAACTTGTATAAAGTTGATTTCAATGTTCAAAATATTGATGAAAGCTTGAGATAAAATTCTTATCACAATTATGGTCAAATTGAGCAACAAGTGAAAATAGTACCAATGGAATTACAATTTTACCAAACTTGAGTATTTTTACCATATCTGTCCAAATACTTGGTAAAAAAAATATAAAAGTTTTACCAAACTTGAGTATTTCTGTCTATTCTGGTCAAATTTCTGACATGATACAAGACATAGCAGCATTTTCTGACATCAAATACAAAAAATTTCAATGTCATGTCAGCATTTTCTCACGTCATATTAATATTTTCCTGTATCATATCAGCAATCCGACGAAACAAGATTTAAAAAACCAAAATTATTTTACCAAAACCAAAATTATTTTCCCATAAAGTTAATTTATACAACTATTGTGGCTAAACCTACAACTCAGGTGGTGTGTTTCCATTATTTTCCTTGCACGAAGATACCAAAGAAGGATGTGAAACAAATAGCAGAATTTTACCGGCCCACGTACAAGTGAAGCTTATCGCCATCCCCAAGAATCAACTAAATGGCATATCTCAAACGGAGGCACAATGCTCGGTTAATCGTGGGAGAGAAGAAAAATCGAAAGTCATGGAGATGAAATAGACTCAATAAAGTTTTAAGTTATGGAAACTTGGAGCCATAGTTGTAATTATTACACAATTAATTAATTTTGAATCATGTAAAATTAATTTACACAATTTAAAGTTATGTGCAATGCCCGAATTTTGAAAAATATGGCAGTAGAATGGTATAATGGAGGGGCAGAATCAAAGGTGGAATTTGAGCTAAATAGGTAATGGAAGTGCAGAAACGGTATGAAAAATGTGGCAGTAGTTGTGGTTTTTAGCATAATGTTTTGTATATTGATCCATTTGATGTGAGGCTACTTCCATTAGAAAGATAAGATATAAGGCTATAGCTTTCCTGTTTTGAGTTTTGTTCAAATCATTAGGGAAGACGAGCCAAAAGCACCCCGAAGTGTGTCGTGCGTATCGTCATTCCTACAATGACACATGTTGGGAGATTGAGCATAACTTTTTACTCAGACCTCCAAATAACATGAGATTAATTGAAAATGCAAGCCAAGACATAGGGCTACAACTTTCCTGTTTACCACTTTTCCTAATTCTGAAGGAAAGAGGCGTTTCGAAAGCAATCTTTGACGTAGCTGTGCGCAGAGCGCGCCTGAGTGGAAAAAGATGTCCGCCCGGGCGGGACTTGTTCGAAAATTTTATATTTATGGCCGAGAGTTCCGCGCCCGAGCGGAAAAAGATGTCCGCCCGAGCGCCCAGCAAGTTAAGAAAACGTTTTTGGTGTTTGGGAAGGCATAAAATCGAATGGGATCATCTTTTTACTCATTTACCTTCTCTTTATTTTCTCTCCATTGGTCTAGAGCTAGGGTTCTTCATTCTCCTTCAATCCAATTTCTTCCAAGACATTAATCTTTGATCGAAGCCTTAATATTTGCTTGGAGATTAGAAGTTCTTCTCCTCAAGAGTTTATAAGCAAGGTAAGAAAGCTTATTTCCTTGGTTTAGTGATTGAAGGGAAAACAATGTGTTGTTTGGTTTGAGTGTTGAGGTAAAGTTGTTAATATAATGATTGATGGTATTATTATTGTATGTATTGATATTTTGAAAAGAAATGGAATTGTAAAGGAGTTAACTCTTTAGCACGCACGTCACGTGTTTGACAAAATGATTCAATGAATGTTTTTATGTCATATTACGGTTAAGAAATGATATGGATTCCTTCTTTACACTATTGTTGGGATTTGAGTTTTCTTGAATATCCAAATTGCGGATCTTGATTCAAAGCATTATTGAATTAATTATGAATTTTGTACAGAAATTGCTATGTTTTGATAAATGATCCGAGTTCTTGGGTTATAATAGAATTTAGAGGTTCAAGACTTCTCACCTACACATTTCGATCTTCTTTTGGTAATATTTGAAAGATATGTTACGGTCGGTAACATACGAGGTAAAAGTATCATTTTTATTTTAAATTGAAAACTCTATGGCTCGATGAACTATTGGTGATTTGACGATGATTGTTGTATTGCGATTAGTTGATTATGATATCGAAATGATGATATTGATTTGCATCATTACATTGCATATTGAGCCACTTTTTGATTCAGATTTGATATGGCAGAGGTCGCCTGGATTTATTGATTTGTTGGACGTATGGGGCTATAGTTGAGTTGGCATAGTGTATGCGGAGGTCGCTGCTCTGGCCTGAACACTCTCTATAGGTGCATCATAGTCCTGGGATTGTAGAACACAGCACCCCACCCCGAGCGGATGAGTCGGTGGATGTTGCTGGGTGATTCTATTCCCTTGGGTACCCTATGACCAGATGATTCACTTGATCTTGAGATTTATTGATAGCCCACAGCTTCTGATCATGCATTGCATTATATTGCATCTTTATGAATTTTATATGAGATATTTGAAATGTTAATTCTCATATGTTATTGATTGTATCATACTTGGTTTATACTCACCGGCACATCGGCTACCTCTTGTTTTCATGTGCTTGACGGTAGGTGAGGCGAGGTTGGGGATGCCAGAGTCCAGCTCCAGGTGAGGAGATACGAGTTAGAGTGGGATTCTCGGGTCTTTGGATCTATGTGATGATGTTTGGATTTCTTTGATTCACTACTTTTTGTTGGTATGTTGAAAATTATATTTCAAACCTTTGAGACCATTAAATTATTTTGACGATGTTTATGTGAATTTGTGAACCACAAATTACATATTTATTAAATCATTTGGTTTGTTACAATTATAATTATTAGTATTAGATATCGGACCTGGAGCCCCACATTATGGAAACTTGGAGCCATAGTTGTAATTATTACACAATTAATTAATTTTGACTCTAATTCAAGAGAGAGAGAAAATAATCTAGATTTGAAATATCCATACATGTTCTCCTCATGGTAAAATTTTACATATGTAATGTCTTTTGATTTATACTGGCGAGGTGATAATTTATAGATAATTTCACAATTGTGAAAAAATGCCCATTATCCATCCGTATACATATGGGTGGGCGTTTTTTTTATCGGATACCCGATCCGACCCGATTGGGTAAAAACCGACCGGGTCGGGTATTTTTTTAAAAAAAATGGGTTCGTCGGGTACCCGATACCCGAAACTAATTTTCGGGTTCGGATTCGGGTATTTTATCGATACCCGATCGGGTATCGGGTACCCGAAATGTTTTATTTAAAAAAAATTTATGGGTCTATCCATCTAAACGTGGTTGGACTGGGGAACCTTTCGGTCTTGAAAAAAAAGAATGAAGGTAAAATTTCTGTTTCTCTGAAGTTACATGAACCAGAACCAAAGCGAAGGAAGTAATCAAATTCTGTGGGTGGGCACTAAAATTTCAAGTTAAAAACGCTTCATTCCATCTAATATTATCCAAGTTTTTCTTTATTTCATGGCATTTTTGGAACCATGCCTTTTTTTGGAATTAATGTTATTCTTTTACCCATTTTTTGTTTCAAAGTTGTTACCTTACCAAATATAATTTCTAAAAAGGATGCGGTTTGTACGAATAACAATAATGATTTTTTAACATGTTATGCATTTGTTAATCATTTTGATCCATATAAATATTTATTTATAATCAGTTCTATTTTTTAAATCTGTTTTTAGTATAAAGAATAAGCTAAATATAAGGATTAGTTTGTTTTTTTGTGACTAGTCATAACCCGATATAATGACAAATGACTAATCATAAAATGATATAATGACATGATATTTTGTGAAATGTGAAAAATACATGTGTTTTTTTTAATTTACTAGTCATAATATGATATAATGACTAGCCATAACTCGATATAATGACGTGACTTTTTGTGGAATGTGAAAAATATATATATTTTTTCAAAAAAAAAACAAAAACAAAAACAAAAACAAAAATTTCAATCGGGTACCCGAAAATATCCGATCATTTTGGGTACCCGTTAGTCGGGTATCCGACATGATCCAAACATTTTTTAAAAAAAATTCTTTATTTATAAAATCTGATGTAATTTACCTTTTAAAAAAATGTATCTGTAAATAATTTGTTAGACTTAATTTAATTATGATGATGAGAGTCAAAACCAGTAGGACGTGATAGTAAAAACAGAAGACAACATAAATAGCAGATGCACTCGTATCGCTAAAACAGAAGCAGTACTTATCGACTACTGAATTGCTTGTAAAAGCAGAAGCAGAACTTAACGTCTTTCGTTTGAACGATACAAGTCTTAAATGTTACCGTTACTTTATCTAGTACTAGTATTACTTACACAATTTAATGCTGTACGAAGTCATTTAACACACCTTACTAGTTTTGGTATAAAACAAAGACTGATTATTCTGAAACTTTCCAGTATATTCTGTTATGAAATTGCATACGTATTAGTCTACTCTCATGGGTGTATTCGTTGCAGAGAATTGCTGACTTTTTTAAATAACTGACTTTTTTAAATAACAGACTTCTGTGGAGTTGATAGATTTCTACTTAATATTGCAGAATCTCACAGATTTTTAAAAATTTTCACAGAATCTTGTAGATTTATTTTGCAGGACTTTTATTGACATTTGTATATTTTTTCATAGAACCCTATGGATTTTGTAATTTATTATTATGATTTTTTTAAAATTTATTTGAACTAACAATTGAACGTGAATAAATTTTTATTTATTTCAAATATTTCTCTCTCTCAATATAATATTTTTTACATATTGATTTTACAAAAGACAATAAATAACTCAGTACTAAATTTATTGCAATTAAAATTCAACTATTCAATTCAACATGTTTATTTAAATAATTAATATTTTTTAAAAATACATAACAATAATTTTCAATATTAATAAATAATCAAACTTAAAATAATTTCATTCATTTTAAATAAATATTCGTATAAAAATATATCAATTTTGTTTTTGACAATATGTCAAACAAAAAAAACAACAAGACAATTATTTGTAACTGAAAATAAATAATAAGTATGTTAAAATATTTGTAATTAGGGTAACTTAAAAAAATTTTAATATATTTAATTTATTATAGTTATTCTTATATATGTGTGTTGATAAAATTCTAAAATTATGTATCAATCACACACACACACATATATCATTCAAGTTAATGAAAAATATCATGAATAATTAGCTATCAAATGTTATATAATAATTAATAAAAAAATTATTTTATTTATTAAAAATAATTATTATTTTCAATTTATATCAATAAAATAGTATATTATTTTCAATTTATAGATCAATAAAATATTATAAATTTTTTATTATGCAGTGTAATAATTTTTTAATAAATATAATTTAAAATTTTATGAGTTTTCGTAGCTGAAACTCCAAAAATAAAATGAACGATATTAATAAATTTGATTTTTAACTATTGTTAACAATAAAAAAATATGTTTTTAAAAAGCACAAATAAAGGAAAAATAAATGGATGAGAAAATAATGAAAATTTTAGTATTTGTATTGTATGTGAATTTGAGAAATTTCTCAATTAAATGTACATCTAAATCTTTAGGTTGATAAAAAATACATTGTTGACAATTTATTGTTGTACCTTAGGCTTTAGTTATTGTAATTAATAGAATTCCATGAAGTCATTAAAAGTCTACTGACATTTTGAATACTATAGACTTTTGTAAAATTTTTAAAAGTTAAGTTTGAATACCACACGACTTTCTAAAATTATATAAAAGTTTACATTGAATACCATTAAACTTTTATGGAGTATATAAAAGTTTAGATTGAATATCTCTAGATTTTTAAACTCCATAAAAGTTATTGAAAGTCTAGAACCAACACCCCCTCAGTGTCAACTTGGATATCCTCAAAATGTTGTTCGGAAGTGATCTACAGAGCAATTTATTCATCACCTTTAGCTTGAAGCTCATGTGGAGTAGTCGGGGGATTCATCAATGGAGTGTACATGTGGCAGAGAGGAATTGATATGATGGTTTGATTCCTGATTCGGTGGATGATCTAGAGAGGATGGATTTGGAGCAGATTCTCCTTCAATTGGTTGAATTAGAGGAATAGAAGCAGTGACTAGAGATTAAGTTGGTTCAATTACTGAATTTTGAACAATCTTAGGAGCCATAGATCTGTCCAATGATTTCAACATATCAACAATAGAAGTTAGAAGAACTTCAGAGAGCATAACCATTGTGGTTGGAACAGAAACATGTTGTGATTCCTGAATTTTCTCTGTTTGAGTAGCAATCTGAATTCTATCTAGTGGATTCTTCTCGAGAATCTAGCTTTTGTTTGAGATAGATAAAGATCAGTTTTTGATTACTGAATAGGACAGAATAGGAGAGACTGGTTTGTCTGACTGATCGAGCTGATTGATCTGTTATTCTAAATCCAATTGTTCTGATTTTTATAATATCTGCTACCAAAGGGAGAGGCAGTTTAAGATCCCGACTCATGACTTAAACATTCATGTACAGCCCGAGAGAATCCATTTCCAATTGACTAATCACGACATCATCGTCGCATGATGTTGGTCCATGTGGATTGGAATTCTCTCTCTTCATGTTTAGCATGATCCGCAATGTGCTTGTTCTTAGCATCATCATGATGAAATCTTTTCTTTCCAGGGATTCGGATATCAATTATTTTAAATCCATTCTAGTATCTGATTCTTATTTTAGACAAGTGAAATACTATTATATGGTCCACCAATTTATCGAACTTTTTCAACTTGATCTGCACTCTTTTTTCATAATCAGATAGATAGTCGCCTGGGCTGATGAGAGGGGTTTAGTTGGTTCAATCAAAAAACTTTCCCTTAGATATCAGATCAATATGAGGCTGACCATATATGTCACGCCTCGGAACCGAGACGTGCCATCGGCGTTGTTTAACAATTTAAAATCGTGTAACAACAAGCCACGTAGTAAATCAAATAGCCAAAAGCCAGTCTATTACATAAATCAATAATCATCTTTACAATGCGATTACAACGAAATGCGGAAGCGTAAAATAACTAAAAAATAGAATGATAAGACTGGTCATGAATGGGTTTAGCTTCATCACCATCCCCATAAATATTCTTGTTCTTTATCTTCGATTTGTTCCTCGTTCGTATCTGAGGTGGGAATGTAAGGGATGAGTATTTGGGAAATACTCAGTAAATGGGGGTCGATCGGGCATAACAAATATCAAGGTTATAAATATACGAATATATTATCATAATTTCAATCATAAGGATGTTGAATCGAATACGAACAAGATACAAAAATAGCACTGAAAATCATCTCATTTCAATGGTTTACTTATCAGTCCCCTATATGTTATTCCTCTAAGGGGCGAGGCCAAAAGAATGGTTATTATATCCCACCGGATCACGGCCTTAAACAAAACATATCAAATATCTGAATTTCCTTGCCATTTCTAATTCGAATCATTACAGTGCATTTCAAATATTTCAAACATGTTTTCAAATATTATACTAATATCAACAACAAATTTTCAAGGACTTTCATAACAAATAGGAACGAATATATATCATGCCGATTGAATTTCAAGAAACATACAAAATGTATTTTTAAGCAAATGTGGACATACTTACAAAGAACAAGTATGTTGATATATATATATATATATATCGAGTAGTACACTTATGAAATGCAAGTGTACGTAAAAGTATAGCAAAAGCCCACTTACTTGATGATAATCTTCAAAGATTTGAGGGAAAGACAACTAAAATTCGGACACGAAAGCTGCTGACTGCGTCGAACCGGACAAGAATTCGGCTGCTGCGGTGCTTCGAAAATGGACAAGAATGAGTTGCTGAAATGCTGCTGGAAGGTGTGATTTCTCCTACCCTTTTGTCACTATTTATAGGCTCATGGAAGGGAGGTGAAAAGGCTACCATTACAACCATGTTTATGGCCTTCTTAATGGCCTTAAACACCATTACCATGTTTTATGACTCTTCAAATTCCTCTTTGAATTCATGACTTTAATGTGTTTTTAATTCATGGCTTTGTGTGTTAATTCTTTAGGTCTTCACATCCTTCCCACCTTATAAGGAGTTTCGTCCTCAAAACTTTGCTATACTCGATCCTCAAAGAGATAAGGGTATTGTTCTCGCATCTTTTCTTCCAATTCCCAAGTAACTTTTTTTTCGGTGTGATTTGGCCATTGTACTTTGACGATGTCATGTCCGCATTTTCTCGCGCCATATCAATATTTTTAGGTATCATATTAGCACTCCGACGAAATAAGATTTTAAAAAATAATTATTGTACCAAAATCAAAATTAGAATATTTAATGGACCAAAATTGTTTTCCCAAAAATTTAATTTATACAACTGTTGTGGCTAAACCTACAACTCAGTTGGTGTGTTTCCATTATTTTCTTTGCACGAAGATACCAAAAAAGGATGTGAAACAAATAGCAGAATTTTACCTGCCCACGTACAAGTGAAGCTTATCGCCATCCCCGAGAATCAACTAAATGGCATATCTCAAACGGAGGCACAATGCTCGGTTAATCGTGGCATATCGACGATAAGTTCAACTTGAAGAATAAATTATATTTAGCTTCAACTAATGCCCGCCAATTGTTTATTTATGCAATAAATTAAGACCAATATCATTTTATTTTCCTAATAACAAAAATAATGTAAACAAAAAATTCTTACTAATTTCAACTCCATATATAACTTAAAATCGGATTTAAGTTATTGCAATTGCATAAAAGCGTCCACGGTAAGTAGGCGTCTCTTCCTTACTTACACATATTAGGATAATGTATTATTTAAAATTATTGCAATAATAATTATTAATCTTTAACAAGTGTTTGTTCCTAGACCGAAAGGTCATGGACTCTCTCGCCTTTATGGTATGACTCCCCTCATCAATTTTCCTTTTATACATATTCTACTTCATAACAATAGCATAATCAGACATTTTCTCACTTCAAATATTTTTCCTTATGGATCTAGCATCTCTTTAATTTATCTTTTGATTATATGCTTCCTCAGTTTCTTTGCTGATCCAATAATGGTTTTAAATCTGAGAAATTCGCATTCATAAAGACTATAAGGTGAAACAAATCTTTACCAATGACCATGATTTTTTATTTTTTTTTGGCATGTGAGAATCATCTTGTTGATTTTCTCTTGAAAAATATTCTTAAAAGTACAATAAACTAGAGTGACGTGATTAAACGAATCATAATGCTTATATTATATTTTTCTTTTCGACTCCTCTTTGAATATTTGTACCCCATGCCATATGTTTCAGTATTTACTCTATGAAAGCCGGCCACTATTAGTCACATCTTTGTATAATCCAGGATGATAAAGACGATTAGCAACAACATGCATATGGTTCCTTGATTGCTTTTCATTTCCAATGTCGTTCCCTAGCACATTGATTGATTCCTCTTACCAGGCATCTCATCCCTTCTTTCATTGTGTTGTGAACCCTTCCTCTTGTTTGAGGAACATAAATTTTTTGGTTGTGAAGTACACCAACCTTTAAAATCTTTGAACATGGTTATATATGGATCTTTTTTTGTTACGCCCTCGACTCACCTCTTTGTTAATTGTATTATTACCATTTTTTACGAAATCATTTTGGTGTTTCAATAAATTCAGGGTATTTTGAATATTTTTAAACATAATTTAAATTTTCTAAACTAGCTAATATAATTAGATAAATACCAATATGAATATAGATATTAATCACTTCACATTGTAAAGTATGATAACATCATTACAAATATCACATAAAAATAGATAAATATCAATATGTACAGATATATTTAACTAGATTTGATATAATACGAACACAAAATCAAATAATATATACATATGTATAATAAAAAATAATATATTTATGAAATTGTTTTACTTAGGATTTTTTTCTGCAAAACTTTGAAACAAACTAATTTTTTGATTTGGTGAATTTTATATAATGTGATCGATTAAATATTAAACCGATTTGGATTGGTTTGATTTCTGCTTACCCCTACTTTAAAAACAAACAATATTTTTAGCAAATGGCATATCTATGTACGTTATATAACATGTAGACAAAATTTTTTAACATATAATAATTAAATGGGCAATAAAAGAATATGAAATATAACTCCTAGGAAGATTGGCTACCTTTGAGTATGAAAAATGAACAAACAAATATTTACCAACCAAAAGTTTTTCTAAAAATAAAATAAAATTTATCGATCTTTAAAATTTCAAAAATATATGAGCAAGTATAAAATAAAAAATCTGAAAAAATATCAAACAAAACGAAAAACTGAAATGTATCTGTTGGGTTGAGAAACACAAGCAATCATGATTTCGATGATAACAAAATTTGTTATTTGATTTTTTAACATATTACTCAAGTATGAAGTTGTTAGCTCAAGTGGGAAGGTGAAATTTGAAATCAACAAAGATTAAAATCTGGGGAGCTGTAGTGTTTTGATGATATCTCACAGCTCAATGATGAAAATGACGAACCACTAAAACGACCGAATAGAAAACTCAATTTCCACAAGTCATGCTTCACAAAATCTAAGTAAGTTTAGATATTATCAAGGTAAAATATTAGTCGTAAGATCGAGCTGACAGAAACAAAAATAACAATCAGCTCAGTCTGACCAGTTATGGTACATTGGTAATATCTCTAAGCTCGGTTATTCAAATAGAACTATTTAGTATGAGTTATGAAGATAAGAAAATGAATAAAAATCATCTTAACAAGTCAAAGTATAAATCAAATAAAAAAAGATGATAAACCATAATGAATTTGATGATTCTGCATTGAATAAAGAACATGTGCTAGATTACTAATTGTCTGATCTGTTGTGAATATGAATATCATAAGAACTTGAAATTGTGTGATTCTTGATTCCATGGAAAGCTAAGAGAAATGCTACAACTTTTATGTCTATCACTTTGCCCAAAAATCGATGAATCAAGAGTTATATTCAAAAGAACAGAACATCTCGACTTAATCAGCTTGACTTGGTTCAGCTCAAGTCAGAGCAAAGAGATCGGACCATGTCAAACCAAGCTGATCTGATGGCATATCATATCAGACCATCAACAAACTAGTTTCGAAAAATGGCCAGAAATATGAATTTGACTGTTGCAATATCTGAATCTGTACAAAACATTTCCAAACGGTCATATTATTTTATCTAAAATATATATCACTATTGGAGGCCATGAATACAACATATTGGAGATCAAATACAAGTTTTGGAATGAGATTCAAATCATGGGCATACTGCATGAAAAAATTAGCTAAAATGAGAGCAAACACAAGTGTGACAATACATTTGATATATAGATACAATGTAAAATTCCTCACATACAATCACTAACACATGCACATGAGAGTGGAGCATCAAATTTAGATAAATGAAATTAACAAAAACACATTAAAGATTGTATTTGTAGTCTTGACACAAAAAACATTAAATATTATGCGGATTGTGAGTTTACGACCTGCAATCGAGTGTACTAAGAGTTTTAATTAAACAATAGATTTAATAGCCCAACCTTTTAGCATGATAATATTTATGGTTTATTATGGTTATGAACATGTTATATGGTTTAATGGGTGAGAATATGGGATATGGTTATGTTTATTGACATGGTTTTAGTATATTTATTGTTGTTGATGGTATATTGCATAGTTGTTATTGATTATGGAAAAGGATGAGTTGTTGATGTGATGTCTTGATGGATGATTAAAGGATGTATATGGATGTTTTGTTCATTGGTATTGCATAGGATTGGAAAGTGATGGATTTAGGTGTCTTGGTGATGCTCATGTGGTGCAGGAGCAGCGCTGCAGTGCAAGGTAGAAGCGCTGCTGGGCGTGCAGGGCATCTCCTAGCGCCGCAGCTGTCGAGGCCCGAAAATCCTTGCTTGAAAATTTACGGAAAATTAAAAATTTTTCTTTTATAATAAATGGAGTGCCTCAACCATAAAATCAACTGATGAATCAAGTTCAATGTTTTAAAAAAATATAGCAGCGGAAGAAAATAAAGTTTGCCAAAAATAACAATTCAAAGAATGTCAAATAACTGGTAAAAATGTTTGAGCATAAAATGGCAGGCTGAAACTGAGGTCCTCGGATGCCACTACTGCCGACCCAAGCTGGCTCACTGGTCCCCGCCCTCGGCCCTGGCCTCATCAGTACCTACAACAATCAAGTCTAGTGAGCCTAAAGACTCAGCATGCAAATATCGTAGGTAACGAGTAAATACTGAAGTAAAATGTGCATGGGATAAAATATCATGTCATGAGGCATACTGAAAATAACTTGTACTGAGCAATTATAATACGTGCATAACATAACTGAAATCATAGTAAAAATGTTTGCTCCTTGGAGCCCTGTACTGAAATAACTGGTAAAAATTTTCTGTTGAGATTATGGTCTACGCCTGTGGCCCCTGCACTGAACTGAACTGATCGGTAACTGGCTACCGGGGAGTATCAAACTGAACTGAGCTGACCGGTCACTGGCGACCGGGTGGTACCAAACTGAACTGATCGGTCACTGGCGACCGTATAAAATAATGCTCCCATAATAGTGAATTGACCACAAGCCATATCGCATAAATCTCAAAAATAAGTATTTTCTATTTTTCATGCACGTAATATAATTAACTGGCATAATGAAAAATCCTGTAATTTTACCAATTGGATTGGATTGGATCGTTCCCAGGCTCGCTGCAACCTAAATATGCCATGAAAAATATGCAATAGCTTATACTTGACCAAACTATGCAATTAAGTTTGAAAATGAGACAATTACTTCTAACGACTTCGTATTTAATCATGACTCCGAACCAACCCGAACCAGCACTGAACCGACGTATAGTCATGATTAAAATATGCTTAAAATTATGAACTAATGCTCCTAAAATGATGAGGGTCGAAATCTAGGTGAAATGGAGGCCAAAACAAGAAACGCTCTTTCGAGAGTCAATTTGGAACATCGCACCGTAAATTCTCGTACGACCTCAAAAATGATCCGAATCACAAACGGCCAAAAATATGGCCTTCCTAACTTGATGAGGCACTGTCCAGTCCAAGGCCATAGGCTAAAAGCCAACCAAGAACTCGAACGAGCCTCCGAACCAACACAGAAAGTTGCTGTCAAATTCCAGCAGCAGCAACTTCGCTTTCATCGCGTCGTTTGCGAGACTTTTGGCCATTGGGGCTTGAACCACCAACCACAGCCTCTCAAAAACATCCCAAGGAATGATTTGAACCATGGCTAAGGGCCCTAGGCCAGCCACAATTCGCCTCATTCCAGCAACCACCCGAAAGTTCTTACCGAGGGCCCTCATGCGTGCGTGTGTGGTGTTGTGCTTCGCTTGCTGTCACGACTCGTTCCAGTGGCCATTGATTGACCATGGCACGATCTAGACATCTAGGGTCATGGTATGAACCATGGCTAAGGGCCATAGGCCAACCAAGATCCACACCATTCCACCATTTTCGAAATGCACATGCTGTACCAAGAGAAAGCCGAAAGGGGGAAGGGTTGTTCTTGATGTTTTATGTAAAAACCGATGAGCCATGGACCAAGCCACCAAAAGGACGACTTAGTCACGTCTTAGACATGCTAGGGGAGTGATCTAACCATGACTATAGACCTTTGGGGTAGCCAAGATCAGATTCAATCCCTTGACAGAAAAATCTGAAATTTCGAAGCACAAAATGGCAGTGGAGGAATGCTGCTGTCATTTTCGGTTCCATCATGCATGGGGCTGATTTGAATGGACCAACATGGTCATAATGCACCCTATTACGTGTCTAGATGTCGCCTTGGGAGCCTGGAGTCGAACCATCCACCTGAAACCACTAAACAAGAGGAAACGTGAAGCTTGCCAAAGAAAGTCAAAAAAATCTGCACCATGGTTTCGAAAATATTTGGACATGCATCTCGATATTTTTTTCCTTGATAAAACATGATCACATACTGAAAAATAATTGCTAATATGACTTGATTGAGGTTTGAAAGAATCTAGACATGCCTTGGTTATCGTTTGAAATAAAAACGAAAAGAAGAGACGATGCGGCGCGGAGGAGTGGAACGCTTCTCTTGTTTCCTTGCTCTCGATTCTCACTCTTGTTCTAGGCTATGAGGGTCACGATTTTTCTACTCTATAAGCTCTGAATTTCGGTCATGGGGGGAGGGAGAATGATGGTTAGCAGAGTGAGGGAAGTGGGTGCAAGATATAGGGGATAACTCAAGACCAAGTCTTCACCTTTTGAATTTTGAATTCTAGTTTGATATCAAATGATTTGTTGGTGCATGTTGGGGTGAGGTGACCGATCAATTACCATCTAGACTAGGTGAGGATAAGGTTGATCATTAATTAAATGGTGCTCCCAAAAATAAAAGAATTATCCTACTAATTAAATACAAAGAAAGGGTCAAAGGTGTTGAGTTGGCATATCAATGCTTAATCATCTAAGGGGCCGAAAATTCATCTAATAAATGGAAGGAAAAATGTTTTCTAGCTAGTAAATTTATAACCCTTAAAAGCCTCACTAATCCTTTAATTAATTTAGTGAATTAATCCCTTAATTAAGTAACTTAAATGAGCTTATTTCTTAATCACCTCAAGTAACTTAAATTAAATCCTCAAACCTCCTTATTAACTTAAATTAACTTACTTGCTAGCTAAAATAAAGTCTGAAAATATTTATCGAATCTTAAATTCTATCTCAAAGCTCCAACTCCAGTCCGGCCTCACTGAAATAACTGAAAAATCAAACTACTGCATGAAATAATAAAATAATTAACTTCAAAGAAAAGCATTAAAATAATCATGCAATGAAGTCAATTTAATTTAAAATACTAGAATTATGCATGACTTATACGTAGACTGATTTACGGGTTCTACAGCAGCGCTTCCAGGGCCGAAGCCTTGGCGCCGCAGCGCCAAAGAAGTGGTGCCGCGGGCGCCAGACGTGCCAAAAATGTTGTTTTAGAATGCGATTTTTATGAAGTGAAGCACTTATTTATATCATTCTAGGGGCTTATTCTTATTTCCAATTCTCCCTAATCGGTCAAACCCTTCCTCCCTCAAGTTTCTCTTTCACAATTCTCCACTTCGAGTTCAAGAATCATAGTTGATTCCTAGTGTCTTCTAACTTAAATTTCAAAGGTAAGCACTTTGTATTTCTTGGAAATTAGAAGGGTTTGAAATATTAAAGGGTTAAGTTAGATTATTGATTTTCATAGATATTGGTGATGATTGTTAGTTATTATTATGTATGATGTTGTAGGAATTCATTCAAGATCACCCTAACAACCAATTCCTCGTTGGGTTGTAAGTAGAAACTTCTTCTTGTGCTCACATGATAAATATATGTATATGAGCCATGTTTATTGATGGGTAGCTCCTTTCATTGGTATATACTTGATATATTTATTGTTACATATTCATTGTTCAAGGATTATTATTGAATTTATTGATCAAGGAGCTAATAAACATCTGCGCCTATCAAGTGTTTGATTTATTGCCTCAATGAGATTTCCTTTGATTAAGCCAAGGAATGATAGTAATTCATGCATATAATTGACCAATCATATGATTATGAAGTATCTCTCACAGTTTTGATATTTATATCAAAGAGATAATACCATAGGTCACAAGTCACAGAACTGTCATTTCCTTTCTTTAATCCATGCTAAGAAATACTATCTTTATTGTTTTGATATTATTGTCCATTTGAAGAAAGTATTATTCAATTTCATTGCCATTGCTATAGCCATGTTTCAAGCCAAGCCTGTTTATATGTATTTGTTATTGATAGCTTTCTACTTACTGAGTTATATCTCATTCCAGTTAATGTCATGTGATGCAGGTGACAAGAAAGACTGAAATGGATTGTCCGAGGCTGAAGAAGTCATATGACTAAAGAAAAGGGAATCTTTGAATGTTTGTTATAACACTTGTATTTTAGAGTATATTGAACATTGGAAGTGTCAAGAATTTTGTATGTTGCAAATGAATGTCGGGAAAAATTTAGTGTTGGCTTTTGGTTGTGTGTTGAATGATATTTTGTGAATGATTAAGTTAAAGGTTTGAAATTTTTATGGAGATGGTATTTACTATCACTTGGTATCAAGTTTCTTCCCTTTTTAATGTGATGCTTCTGCATATGCTATTTCTTTCTTTACTTAAAATGCTATGGGAATGTGGTTTGTTTCAATTGGTATCAGAGCACAGTTTTCTTGGACCATATATGACTTCTTCTACCTAGGACAATCCGGTATGTTTTCGATCCTGTATCTATTGATTTTAACATTAAGAGTTGATTCTATTTCATTGCCATTGATGTATTCTTTCTTCTTATTTATGTTAAAGTGAGCTTATGTGTAGGAAATGCCTCCTAAATGAAAAACTACCGAAGGGGATGAAAGGACCCCTCCCACTGATAAGACTGTAAAAGTTGTAGATGAATTTAGTAAGCTATTGAAAGAACAAGAAAAGGTACATAGTGATCAGATTCAACAGCTACTGAGCATCTACCATCCAATTCAGGGTCGTGGTCAAGAAAGAGGATAGGGTAGAGTGGAAAACACTGAAGGTGGTTCGTATGAAGTATTCAGGCGGATGAACCCTCCTGAATTTATCGGCGGTGCTAATCCAATCGTAGCTCTTGAATGGGTCAAATCATTGGAGGCTATATTTGAATACCTGAAGTTCACTGATCGAGATAGAGTGAGCTGTACTGTGCTAGTGAAAGCTGCTTGCATCTGGTGGGAAGCTACTAAAGTGACTGATAATGTTCGTGAGTTAAAGTGGGAGGAGTTCAAAGAGTTATTCTATGCCAAATACTTTTCAAGAGAATTTAAAGTTAAGAAGGTGAAGGAATTTCTTGAGTTGAAGCAAGATGCTATGTCTGTCGCCGAGTATACTTTGAAATTTGAAGAAGGCTGTGTTTTTGTCCCATTTATTGCTGAAAATGATAAAGACAAAGGAGAACATTTCCTTCGTGGATTGAAACCGGAAATTAAAAGGGATGTTCACATGGCAAAAGCGATCACCTATCAAGACATCGTTGAGCGAGCATTACTTGCCGAGCATGACGAACAAGAGATTGAGAAGGAGCAGGAAATGAAAAGGCAAGCTTTTCAAGCTAGATGGCAAGGGACAAGTACTAATGTTCGAGGTGGCTATAAGGGAAAAGGCAAGATGGAGCAACACAATAAACCTTCCTTACCTTCTTTAGATACGGAGCGACCGTTATGTCCTAAGTGTGGAAAGCCACACAAAGGTGAGTGTTTAGTTGGGAGTGATCGATGTTATAGATGCAAGGAAATGAGGCATACAACACAAAAGTGTTCTCTTTCCTCTGACAAAGAAAAGATTCAAGGCAGTATTTTCACGATAACAAAAGAGGTTGCTAATTGATGAAACTTAAAATTAATAATTTATTATATGTTACAACCTGTATTTTAAAATTTAAGTTTCATTAAAATTATAAAATTATGTTATTTTAGTATTGTTTGTTTATATTTAATTGTCTTACTAAATATGTTTTATTTTCAGGTTTTCTACGTGTTGGTAAAATAATGATAACTCAAGCTAGAAAATTCAAATAAAGGTGACTCAAACATGTTTGGAATCCTTGAGAAATTATCTACAACTTTACAGAAGACATGATTGCCTAAAAAGTTCATTAAGATGATCAAATTGTGCAAATATCAAAAGGAGGACAAATTTACTTTTACTATGACCAGCATATAGTAAAAAAATCATAACTATTTCAATATTTAACCAAATGAGGTGAACCAAGTAGCCAAATTCATCTATAGACAATTCCCCACATGTTTGCCGTTTTGAGCAGAGTCAAATTCGGTGATTAAAGTCGTGGAACAAAGCATTGAAAGAAGGGACATGGAATTGAACTTGGAGGAGACAAAGAATACTATTGCAACTACATGGCATTAATAAAAATTTTGACCATTTCTCTCATTTGGCCTATAAATAGAGGCCTTGTGCTAGCTTGAGAATCATTCTATCTCATTGTAAAATATAGTGTGAGTGTGTATCAAAGTTCTAAGTTCCAATATATTTTCTTTCATGTTCTCAACTATGAGTGATATTTTAGTGTTGATCAAAAGTAAGCTTATGGCAAGCTAAATCTATTATGACAAGGTGAAAAGGATGCATTCTTGGTGAAGTAAGATTGTTTATATTTTGTATATTCTTTCTTTATTTTTTTTTAATTTAGCTAACTTATTTTTATTGTAGGTATAAAAATGAATTATTTGTTGTTATCAATTTAGATCAAATGCTTGATACCATTAAAGTGGTTATCTTGATTTGTTGTTTAATTTTGATACAATAAATATTTCATCACTTATTATTATATATATATAGATATATATATATATATAAATATATTTATATAATAATATCATAATATTTCATTTAGACGATAGCGTGGCTCTGCCGGTTGTTCTAAATGAAATATTATGATTTAATACTAACATCTAACAATCTAACATTTACTTTATCGCAACTAACTTTTATTTTTCGCATCTAACTTTTACTTTCTCGCAACTAACTTTTACTTTTCCGCAACTAACATTTACTTTATCGCAACTAACTTTTACTTTACCGCAACTAACTTATTAAATCAATATATTTTTTTTAGGCAATAGCGTGGCTCTGCCGGTTGTTCTAAATGAAATATAATGATTTAATTTAACATTTACTTTATGCAATTATTTATTTATATAGTTATAATTATAATCATATGTACCATATGTAAAATATCGGTTAATTCGGTATTTTCTATAGTGGGAACTATATTATATTATGTGTGTGTTTAATTTTCTTGGAACAATTATTTATGGTGGTTTCTTTTGTTTTACTTTTAGTTAAACAATATTACATAAACCAAGAATAAATCATCAAGCCTTGACAAAATTTATAATTTGTAAACTTCATTCTTGCATTTGGTAATCTATAAATTAATAAATTTAAACTCAAAATAACCTCTCTGAGGATCGATCTCGTACTTACGAAATATATTACTTGCAGACAACCTACACTTGGGTGAATTATTATTTAAGTAGTAGCAAGTTTTTGGCGCCGTTGCCGGGAAGGTATAAATTAAGTTTATATTTGTTAATTATGTTTTATTTATAAGTATTGTGTTGTTTTTTTTTTTTTTGTATGAGTATTTGGAGTCGAAAAAAAGTGGTAGACTTATTCTAGTATCTGAAAATAACTTAAACATGGATAATAATTCAAATAATCAAGATAATGATAATAATAATAATAATAATAATAATAATAATAATAATAATAATCAAGAACATGATCAATTAAGAACACTTAGGCACCATATGAACCCTATTAGAACTAGTGCCACATCTTGTTTAGTTTTTCCTCCAGATCCATCTAATTTCAACTTCAAACCTCAAATTATTCAACTTTTACCAAATTTTTATGGCTTAGATTCTGAAAATCCATATTTGCATCTAAGAGAATTTGAAGAAGTTTGTAACACTTATAATGATCAAAATTATAGCATGGATATAGTTCGATTAAAGCTTTTCCCTTTTTCTTTAAAAGATAAAGCTAAAACATGGCTACAAAATTTAAGATCAAGTTCAATAAGATCATGGGAAGAAATGCAACAACAATTTCTCAAAAAGTTTTTCCCTTCTCATAGAACAAACTCTTTTAAAAGACAAATTACAATTTTTCTCAAAAACAAGGAGAAACATTTTATCAATGTTGGGATAGATATAAAGAATTACTTAATACATGCCCACATCATGGTTTTGAAACATGGAGAATAATTTCTCACTTTTATGAAGGTCTAATACCTAAAGATAGGCAAATGATAGAATTCATGTGTAATGGAACTTTTGAAGATAAAAACCCAAATGAAGCTATGAAATATTTGGATTCATTAGCAGAAAATGCTCAAAATTGAGATAATATAGGCACAATAGAACCACCAACAACTAAAAACAATAATTCAACAAATGGGGGTGGTATCTATAATCTTTAAGATTCTATAATCTTAAAGATGATATAGATATTCAAGCTAAACTTGCATCTTTAGCAAGAAAAATTGAGTCATTAGAAATGAAAAAGAGTGGTCAATTAAAAAATATTAAAGAAATTGTTTGTCATATATGTGATACACATGATCATGCTACAAAAGATTGTCCAACATTACCTTCATTTAAAGAATGTCTCCATGAACAAGCAAATTATGTTAACAATTATAAAAAACCAATACTAGATCTTTTTTCACCATCATATAATCCTGGATGGAAAAATCATCCTAATTTTAGTTGGAGGAATGATAATAATGCACAACCGTCACAACAATATTTTCAAAATAACCAAAATCATCAAGGTTATATTCCTTATGTTATACCTCCAAGAAAAAACTTTGAAGATGTAATTCATGCATTTATCCAAAAGCAAGAGTCTATCAATATTCAAAACAGTCAATCTATGAGTGATTTGAAAGAAACTCTTGCAAAATTTGCATCTGCACTTAATATTCATGAAAAAGGAAAATTTCCATATCAACCTCAACCTAATCCTAAAAATCAAAATCAAGAATTAAAAAATGAAAAAATTGATCAAATAAAATCTGTTATTACCCTTAGAAGTGGTAAAATAGTTAATGATCCATATAGTAATGAAAACAAGGATCATTTAAAATCAAAGAGTAAGGATGATAATCCTGATACTTTTGAGAATGATGATACCTTAAATTTTAAGAATAATATGGTGAATGATAAATCATCTGAAATAGTAAATAAGTCAAATAAACCTCCACCATTTCCTCATGCATTAACAAATAATAAAAAACAAAAAAGTGATTCTGATATCTATGAAGTTTTTAAACAAGTGATGATAAATATTTCATTATTAGATGCTATTAAACAAGTACCTTCTTATGCAAAAATTTTAAAAGACTTATGTACTGTAAAGAGAAAATTGCATGTGAAGAAAAAAGCATTCTTGGCTGAACAAGTAAGTTCTATTCTTCAAAATAATTCTAGTTTAAAATATAAAGATCCTGGTTGTCCATCAATTTCATGTATTATTGGAGAAAATAAAATTAAAAAAGCTTTGTTGGATTTGGGAGCAAGTGTGAATTTACTTCCTTATTCAGTTTATGATAAACTTAATTTAGGAGAATTAAAACCCACTTCTGTTACTCTCTTACTGGCGGATAGGTCAATCAAAATACCTAGAGGTATTGTAGAAGATGTGTTGGTTCAAGTTGATAAATTCATATATCCTGTAGATTTTATTGTTTTGGATACACAACCAATAGAAGTACATAATGAAATTCCAGTAATATTGGGACGACCATTTCTAGCAACTTCAAATGCTTTAATTAATTGTCGAAATGGAATAATGAAATTGTCTTTTAAAAATATGACTCTAGAACTTAACGTGTTCAATTTATATAAACAACCAAGTATTAATGAAAATGAATATGATAATGAAATTGAAACAATTGTGGAAGAAAATATACAAGAAGAAAACTTAAATCAACAATCTGAAGTTTTTTCAATAGAAAGTTTTGAGTCTAAAAATAATTTTATAAAAGATGATAATACAAAACTTGAATTAAAAGTTTTACCATTAGAATTGAAATATGTATTTCTTGGTGAAAATAAAACATTTCCTATTGTAATTTCTTCCACTCTTTTGCCAAATCAAGAAGAAGATTTGATTAAATTACTCAAAAAAAAAAATGCAATTGGATGGACTTTGAAAGATATAAAATGTATGAATCCTTTAATTTGTACACATAAAATTCACTTGGAAGAAAATGCTAAAACATATCAACAACCACAAAGAAGGTTAAATCCACATATGAAGGAAGTTGTTAAGAATGAAGTATTAAAACTATTAGACGTTGGATTTATCTATCCAATTTCAGGTAGTAAATGAAGTCCAACACAAGTAGTACCTAAAAAGTCAGGCATCACTGTTATAAAAAATGAAAATGGAGAGTTATTACAAGCTAGGATTCCATCTAGTTGGCGTATGTGTATTGATTATAGAAAATTAAATGATGCAACTAGAAAAGATCATTTCTCACTACTATTTTTAGATCAAATTCTAGAAAAAGTAGCAGGAAATTCTTATTACTGTTTTCTTGATGGGTATTCGGGGTATTATTAAATACCTATATCATTAGAAGATCAAGAAAAAACTACTTTTACTTGTCCTTTCGGAACTTTTGCATTTAAAAGAATGCAATTTTGGTTATGTAATGCTCCGGCTACTTTTCAAAGATGCATGTTAAGTATTTTCAGTGATATGATTGAAGAATATGTAGAAGTTTTTATGGATGATATAACTGTTTTTGTAGGGATGTAAACGATCCAAACCAAACCAAACAGTATCAGGCTTGAGCTTGGTTTGTTTAAAACTGTTTGAGGCTCGAGCTCGATTCGAGCTTCTATTATCAGGCTCGAGCTTGCTTTGTATTGAAATTACTGAGCTCATTAAAAGCTCGAGCTCGGCTCGTTAAAAGCTCGTTTAGCATGTTAATCAAGCCAGGCTCGAGCTCGGCTCGTTAAAAGCTCGTTTAGCATGTTAATCAAGCCAGGCTCGAGCTTGATTCATTAATAGCTCATTTAACATGTTTAACAAGCCTGAATTGAGCTCGTCTCGTTTTCGAGCTCGATAAGCATAGAATTGAGCTCGAGTTTGAGTTTGAATCGAGCTTGTTAAAAATTAAATATATCTATAAACTAATTTTAAATCAGACATAAAAATGTAAATCCATTCATAAATAACCAAAACGACACAAATAAGAGCAAAAAAAAAACATAAATAAGTATATTATTGAACATTCCAAAATCATGTTTGCGAGCCACCTAAACGAGCCGAGCTTGAGCTCGAGTACGAGCCACGAGCCGAGCTCGAGCTCGAGCTCGCGAGCCTATTATCAAACATGTTTGCGAGCTCACGAGCCGAATATCCTTAGGCTTGAGCTTGGTTTGATTAAATTTTCGAGCTCAAAATCGAGCTTGGGCTTGGTTTGATATGATTAACAAACAAACTCAAACGAGCTTTTTATCGAGCCGAGCTTCGAATAGCTCGCAAACCGTTTGGTTCATTTACATCCCTATGTTTTTGGAAACTCATTTGAAAATTGTCTTAAAAATCTAGAAGAAGTATTAAAAAGATGTGAAGAAAAAAATCTTGTTTTAAATTGGGAAAAATGTCATTATATGGTTAAATCTGGGATTGTTTTAGGACATGTGATATCTGAAAAAGGAATTGGAGTTGATAAAGCCAAAGTTGATGTTATTGCTAATTTAACATCACCAAAAACGGTCAAAGAAGTTCGATCATTCTTGGGTCATGCAGGATTTTATATAAGGTTTATAAAAAATTTCAGCATAATATCTAAACCAATTTAAAATCTTTTAACAAAAGATACACAATTTGAATGGACTCAGAAATGTGAAAATGCTTTTAAAAAAATTATTAATCTTTTAGTTACATCACCTATTTTACAACCTCCAGATTGGTCTTTACCATTTGAATTAATGTGTGATGCAAGTGATTATGCTATAGGAGCTGTGTTAGGACAAAGAAAAGAAGGAAAACCTTATGCAATCTATTATTCTAGTAGAACCTTAAATAGTGCCCAAATAAATTATTCAACTACTGAAAAAGAATTACTTTCAGTAATATTTGCATTAGATAAGTTTCGATCTTATTTAATTGGTTCTACTACTATTGTTTACACCGATCATTCTGTCATAAAATATTTATCAAATAAACAAGATGCTAAGCCAAGATTAATACGGTGGATTTTATTGTTACAAGAATTTGATATTATAATTAAAGATAAAAAAGGAAAAGAAAATGTTGTAGCCGATCATTTATCTAGAATAATGACTGAATCATCTCATAATGAAATACCAATAAATGAAAATTTTCCAGATGATCAGTTGTTTTATGCTACTATTATGCCTTGGTTTGCTAACATTGTAAATTTTCTTGTGACAAATAAAATGCCTTCTCATTGGAATTCATAGGATAAGAATAAATTCTTGATAGAAGTTAAAAAATTTTATTGGGATGATCCTTACTTATTTAAGTATTGTCCTGACCAAATTTTTCGACGATGCATACCCGACAATGAAGTAAGTAATGTTATTAAATTTTGTCATTCTGAAGCATGAGGAGGTCATTTTTCATCCAATAAAACAGCTACAAAAATCTTACAATGTGGATTTTATTGGCCGTCTTTATTCAAAGTTACACATTTATTTTGCAAATCTTGTGAAAACTGTCAGAAGATGGGATCAATTTCAAAACAAAACATGATGTCTTTAAATCCAATCATAATTATTGAAATATTTGATAGTTGGGGGATAGATTTTATGGGTCCATTTTCATTATCTTTTGGATATACTTACATTTTAGTCGATGTTGATTATGTTTCAAAATGGATTGAAGCAATTGCATGTAGAACTAATTATCATAAAGTTGTTATAAATTTTTAAAAGAAAATATTTTTAGCCGATTTCGAATACCTAGAGCAATAATTAGTGATGGGGGAAGTCATTTTATAAATAAATCATTTTCTTCTTTGTTAAGAAAATATGGCATTACACATAAAGTTTCTACCCCATATCATCCTCAAAGTAATGGTCAAGTTGAACTTGCAAATAGAGAAACAAAACAAATTTTAGAAAAAACAGTTAATCCAAATCGAAAAGATTGGTCTTTAAGATTAACTGATGCATTATGGGCATATAGAACTGCATTTAAAACATCATTAGGATGTCACCATATAGGTTAGTTTTTGGTAAGCATTGTCATTTACCGGTTGAACTTGAACATAAAGCTTATTGGGCAATTAAAGTATTTAATATTAATTTAGATGATGCATCTAAATTAAAAAAATTGCAAATAAATGAACTTGAAGAATTAAGAAATGATGCATATGAAAATTCAAAGATTTATAAAGATAAAACTAAAGCCTTTCATGATAAAAATATTATGAGAAAGTCATTTGAAATTGGACAAAAATTTTTGCTTTATAATTCTCGTTTGCATTTATTTTCAGGTAAACTAAGATCGAGGTGGTCAGGACCATTTATGGTCAAATTTGTTTATCCTCATGGTGCTGTTGATATTGAAAATCTTAAAAATAATGACGTGTTTAAAGTTAATGGGCAAATACTTAAGCCTTTTATAGAAAATGAAATTCTTAATAATGAGTTTATGCCTTTATATGATCCACAATAGTTGTTTGATATTTTCATTTTGTTTTGCAGATTCTAGTTCATTTCCAGGTTAAGTGGCGGATAACGGTACTCTGGGACTGTTTAAGTCGGTTTCTTCAGTTTTTCCAAAATAATTGAAATATATATAATAATAATAATATGGATGCGTGTATTATGAATCTTCGTAAATATTTTGCTTCTTTACCTGATAATGCGTTGAAAAAAAATTTATAAAGCTAGATGTGAGCGGCTAAGGTTGATGATGTCATATGGCATACCGAATGATGTCCGTTTGATAATTGAAGCAAAAGTCCGATTGGTTGGGGAAGCAAGTGAATTAATAATAAGACATATGCCAGGATTTGGTTAAAGCACATATGCCAAAAAAGCGAAGAGCTAAACATATAGGTGGATGTCATAAATGTGCAAGGTGGACTTGTAAGGGAAAATGCAAAAATGTTGGAATGACATCAATGAATAGAGAAGATAAAATTTTATTCATTAAGCCTTTGGATAATTTTCTAGAGGTTCTTGATATGCATTCTAGTGGGTACGTGCAAAATGAACTTCTTAAACTATGGTGGCAATTTCAACAGGAGGAATATCAATATGGACGGTGGAATCAGCCTTACAAATATCCTACTGTAGTAACGCATATCTATTTAGATAAGTAAATATATATACACAATTTCGTCTTGGGAATCTGACGTTAAAAGACCATGTTTGCCAATTTATAAGAAAATTGGATGGGAAGCATATCCTCGACTCATAGAAGGCGCTGAAGCCGTTACTGAACGTAAAATCAGAGGAAGATGTGAGCCACAATCACAACTAAGCTGTTTATATTTGTTTTAATTTTGTCATTTTTATTTTCTTTTAATAATAATAATTTTTTGTTCAAATATTGACTTTTGGCATGTTATGCTTATAAATTCATATGCTGTGATCTAACAATTACAAAAAACATATTTCTCAACATGTCAACGTCCACGGTAAGTAAAATAAAAAATATTTGTGTATTTTGTGGATCTAGTGCAGGAAAAGATTCAATTTATGAAGAAGTAGCAGAAAATCTTGGAATAACACTTGCTAAAAAAAAGATTCATTTGGTATATGGTGGTGGTGAAGTTGGCCTCATGGGAAAAGTTGCAAAAGCTGCGCATGCAGGTGGAAGTGAAGTTTTAGGCATTATTCCGATTACCTTAGCCAATCTTACAGGACCAACAATAGGAGAAGAAATGAAAGTGGACAACATGTATGAACAAATTACTCAAATGATTGAACATTCAGATGCTTTCATTGCTTTGCCAGGAGGTTTCGGTACTTTGGAAGAAATATTTCATACTGTTTTTTGGGCACAATTAAATATCCACAATAAGCCAATTGGTTTGTTAAATGTTAACAATTATTATAATAAACTGTTATCGTTTCTTGATGATGTTGTTGAACAGGGATTTATTTCATTAGATTCGCGAAGGATGTTAGTTTCTGCTACAAGTGAATGTGAACTTATTGATTTACTGCAAGGATTCAGTCATGAACCAGATCCATCCTTATCTCAACTTAATTGGCCAACATCCAAAAGTAAGAAAAAAAAATTCATGTGATGCTAAACTTGTGATTCAACGGTATGTTTTAATGTTTTTCTTTAAGGTATGAATAATTTCTTCTTCTTCTCCTCTTAGTTTTTTTTATATAAAAATTAAAATATATACTTATATATAGTAATAATAATAATAATTTTTAGTTCAATGTCGAATAAGGTGTCAGTAAAATGCACCTGAGACGCATTAGTTAATAATTATTGGAAAATCACAATACACTAGATTTTAATATTCATTATATTCAAAATACAGACTAAAAGAAAAATTAGTTTTTCATATGTACCAATTTATATATATTTTTTGATCAATTAATATAAAATATATAATAGATGTGTTCATATATATATATATGCCTTTGATATCCTGCACAACTACCGTGCGCACCTTTGTGAGCACCGATGAGGTGTCATTCACCCATTGGATGTGATGAAATATAGAAAAATTGCGCATCCAATGGGCGAGTGACACCTCATCGGTGCTCACAAAGGTATGCACGGTAGGTGTGCAGGATATCAAAACTGTATATATATATATATATATATATATATATAATTGTATGTGTTTTCAAATAAAATAATTTCTAAAATTTTTATGAGAATATAGTTAAAAGATATGGTTTGTATGGTTGTTAACATGTATAATTGAAAGAATTCTTTTGTAAAAGTATAATATATACTCACACATCTTTTGTGAGTGAGTGGTGAGAAATGAGAAAACAATTAATAAACTTTTATTGATTATTAAAAAATGGTTAATTACAAGAATATAACTCCCCTAAAAAAAATATTTATTGAAAAAAGAAAAAAAAGAAGTAAATATATAACGGATTGCAAAATACTTTATTCATTGTAATTTTTTTTAGATTTGATTGATGTACTATCAATGTGTTCTAAAAACATCAATATTGTGTTAAAAAAAAAAACAAAAAAACAAAAAACAAACAAACAAACAAAAAGATTTGTTTGTGTTAGATAAGTTTCAAAGATAGTCGGATGTATCCGTTATATAAATGTTTATATATATATATATATATATATATATATTTATTTATGGTAGAATGTTTGGATAAAAAATTTTATGTTATTGTAAAATTTTGCAGTCACGTTATTTAAAAAAAACAATAAAAAAAAGAAAAAAAAGGGATTTTATTCTTTGTAAATTTTCCTATTTTGTTTTCAATATTAGTTTAATTAATTGTCTGCTTTAATACCTAGCTTTTTTCAATGAAAGTTAATATTCATTCCAACTCCATGAGTGAAAACTAGCTATTCCTTAAACATTTTGACCTGAAAGAATATATAGAGTTGAGGCTTTTACAATAATATTCTTGATATTATACATGTTATGGTGGGTGGTGTGAATTATCTTTTTGACTATATTATTATAAAAAATTTAGAAATTTAAAAATATATATATATATATATATATATATTGTTACTTTATATATTATGTGAAAATAAGAATAATAATAAAAACACATCTAATTATATATTATTATATTAAACAAAAATATATATATATAAATCGGTTTATGATTTTGTTTTTAATGAATATGTTTGTATTTGAATATACAAAAGGAATAAAAAATCTAGGATGTGATTTTCCGATAAATTTTATTACTACGGGACTAGTAACAAGATAGTGCGGGGGTGTGATAAAACTTAAAATTAATAATTTATTATATGTTAAAACCTGTATTTTAAAATTTAAGTTTCATTAAAATTATAAAATTATGTTATTTTAGTATTGTTTGTTTATATTTAATTGTCTTACTAAATATGTTTTATTTTCAGGTTTTCTACGTATTGGTAAAATAATGATAACTCAAGCTAGAAAATTCAAATGGAGGTGACTCAAATATGTTTGGAATCCTTGAGAAATTATCTACAACTTTGCAGAATACATGATTGCCTAAAAAGTTCATTAAGATGATCAAATTGTGCAAATATCAAAAGGAGGACAAATTTACTTTTACTATGACCAGCATATAGTAAAAAAATTATAACTAGTTCAATATTTAACCAAATGAGGTGAACCAAGTGGCCAAATTCATCTACAGACAATTCCCCACATGTTTGCCGTTTTGAGCAGAGTCAAATTCGGTGATTAAAGTCGTGGAACAAAGCATTGAAAGAAGGGACATGGAATTGAACTTGGAGGAGACAAAGAATACTATTGCAACTACATGGCATTAATAAAAATTTTGACCCTTTCTCTCATTTGGCCTATAAATAGAGGCCTTGTGCTAGCTTGAGAATCATTCTATCTCATTGTAAAATATAGTGTGAGTGTGTATCAAAGTTCTAAGTTCCAATATATTTTCTTTCATGTTCTCAACTATGAGTGATATTTTAGTGTTGATCAAAAATAAGCTTATGGCAAGCTAAATCTATTATGTCAAGGTGAAGAGGATGCATTCTTGGTGAAGTAAGATTGTTTATATTTTGTATATTCTTTCTTTATTTCTTTTCATTTAGCTAACTTATTTCTATTGTAGGTATAAAAATGAATTATTTGTTGTTATCAATTTATATCAAATGCTTGATACCATTAAAGTGGTTATCTTGATTTGTTGTTTAATTTTGATACAATAAATATTTCATCACTTATTATATATATATATATAGATATATATCTATATATATATATATAATAATATCATAATACTTCATTTAAATGATAGCGTGGCTCTGCCGGTTGTTCTAAATGAAATATTATGATTTAATAATAACATCTAACAATCTAACATTTACTTTATCACAACTAACTTTTATTTTTCGCATCTAACTTTTACTTTCTCGCAACTAACTTTTACTTTTCCGCAACTAACATTTACTTTACCGCATCTAACTTTTACTTTACCGCAACTAACTTATTAAATCAATATATTTCTTTTAGGCAATAGCGTGGTTCTGCCGGTTGTTCTAAATGAAATATAATGATTTAATTTAACATTTACTTTATGCAATTATTTATTTATATAGTTATAAATATAATCATAGGTACCATATATAAAATATCGGTTAATTCGGTATTTTCTATAGTGGGAACTATATTATATTATGTGTGTGTTTAATTTTCTTGGAACAATTATTTATGGTGGTTTCTTTTGTTTTACTTTTAGTTAAACAATATTACATAAACCAAGAATAAATCCTCAAGCCTTGACAAAATTTATAATTGGAAACTTCATTCTTGCATTTGATAATCTATAAATTAATAAATTTAAACTCAAAATAACCTCTCTGAGGATCGATCTCGTACTTACGAAATATATTACTTGCAGACAATCTACATTTGGGTGAATTATTATTTAAGTAGTAGCACTAATCCTGATTCTTCAGTCATATCAAGTAATATTCTAATATCTGGCAAGGAAGCTGTTAAAGATAAAAAATTGTATATTAATTAAATGTTTTATAATATAAATATATAGTTTTTGTTTTATTAAATTTTTAAATAATAAATGTTTTATAATAAATTGTATAAAATATACGTTGTTGTGTAATTATAAGTTTTTACTATTTTTTACAAGTTCGATAAAACAAAAATAAACTTGGCGTTGCAAATGAGATTAAGTTGATTCTTTGACCTGTAGAAAGTTGATGTCAATATCTACAATATTGGTGCAAGCATGAGATAAAAATCTTCTCACAAATGAGATCAAATTAAGCAACAATTAAAGTTACCAAAGAAGTGGCAGTTTTACCATGCTCTAGTATTTTGACCATATCTCTCAAATTACTTGGTCAAATGGTTAAAAAAAATACCACAATTCAAACAACTCAGATATCTACATGTTTGTTTTTATTTGGAGAAGAAAATTCAGATGAGAAGATTTTTAAAAGTGATGTGTGTTAAAATATTAATTTCTTGGAACACCAATGAAGAATTATGTGTAAAAAATAATATTTTATTTGTGATTGTCTCCCCAAATTTGGCTATAAATAGGGGTGCATTGTAATGTATTGATATATCCCTCATTTTATGAACAAACCTTTGATTTCATAATATTTCTCTCTTTGTTTTCCCTTTATTTCTTCATTTAAATATAATTAGTATGTTAAATTCATATTCAAAGTTTTACACTTTGAATAATGAGTTGCTAACTTCCCAAAGTTGAGATAAAAAGGTGAAACTCTTGGCATGATAATAAGGTTATTAAAAGGTAAGAATTTATGTTTTATATTATTTAATCATTATTTATTGTTTATGTTATATTTATTTCTTTAAGTATTATTATACCCTACTTATAAGCGAGAGTTTTGATTTATTGTTGCTATATGTTACACTAAATTCTTGGAACCATTTAAATGTTAGTTTGGTATTACCAACCATTTAAAGTGGATGCCTTGATTTATTATATGATTATATCATAATATTAATTTCTTGGTACCATTTAAATGTTTGTTTGGTTTTACCAACCATTTAAAGTGGATGTCTTGATTTATTATTAATTAATGTCATAATATTAATTTCTTGGTACCATTTAAATGTTTGTTTGGTTTTACCAACCATTTAAAGTTTGAACCTTGATTTAGTGTTTATAAATATATATATAGCACAATAAATACTTGACAACATTTACAAGTTTTGGTATATATTATATACTTATAAGATAATAATATATAACATAATAAAAATATGATTATTTAATATATATTGGAACCATTTTATTAGTAGATTTCAATAATGTTCATTAATGTTAACTTTATTAAAATACCAAGAGTGGATCCTTTAATCTCAACTACTTAAATTAAAATTTGAACAATTAAAAATTACCGATTAAAGATTCAAACCATTAAAAGAAAAAAAAAACAAAAACAAAAACAAAAAGACATTGTAGTGGACTTGTAATTACATTAGCTTCCCTGTAGATACGATATTCGGACTCACCGAATTATACTACTTGTTGACAACCTGCTCTTGGGAGTGCAACAATCAAAGTCGCAACAGAAGCACTTACGTTGATTGATACTGGAGCAACTCCTTCTTTTATGTTTGAAGTACTTATGCACTCTTTATCTCGCGAGCCTACTGTCATGCCTTTACATTTCAATATTATGTTGCCCTTTGGTGATGAAATTTGTCCTACTAGTATCCTTAAGGCATGTTCAGTACAGATAGGTTCGAGATTGTTGTATGCTGACTTTATTGTGATTCCGATGGTTGCTTTTGATATTATATTGGCGATGGATTGGTTATCTACTTATCCTGCAGTAATTGATTGCATGGAAAAGACCGTGAAGTTTTTAATTGATGACCATGAGAATAATGAAATTGTTGGTCTAGGATCATCGATAAGTACTCCCATTATTTCTTGCTTGCAAGCTATTAAGTTGTTGAATGAGGGATGTACTAGTTTTCTGGCCTTAGTATCGGATGTGAATAGGGACAGTAATGTGCAATTACAGAATATTGAAGTGGTTCAGGAATATCCTGATATATTTGCTGATGATGTGCCTAGCTTACCTCCTGATCGAGAGGTAGAGTTTGTTATTGAATTGAGTCCAGGTACAGCTCAAATTTCTAAAGCTCCGTATAGAATGGATCCAACTCAGATGAAGGAATTGAAGAATCAATTGCAGGAGTTATTAGATAAAGGTTTTATCTGTCCTAGTTCCTTGCCATGGAGAGCTCCAATTTAGTTCGTGAAATAGAATGATGGGTCGTTGAGATTATGCATTGATTATCGAGAACTCAATAAGGTAACTATTAAAAATAAATATCCTTTACCTCTTATCGACGATCTTTTTGATCAATTGCAGGGGTCCACTGTATTTTCGAAAATCGATCTTCGATCCGGATATCATCAATTGAAGCTAAAAACTGAGGACATACCCAAGACTGCTTTTAGAACGAGGTATGGCCATTATGAATTTTTGGTGATGTCGTTTGGATTAACCAATGCTCCTTCAGTGTTTATGGATTTGATGAATCGTGTCTTTAAGCCGTATTTGGATACTTTTGTGATTGTATTTATCGATAACATTTTGATTTATTCTAAGACGCGAGAACTTCACAGTGAGCATTTGAAGATCGTGTTATAGACATTGAGGGAGAAGCAATTATATGCGAAATTAAAAAAATGTGAGTTCTGGTTAGAGCAAGTGGCATTTTTGGGCCATATCGTGTCAAAAGAAGGAATAGCATCCATCCAAAATTGAATTTATTAAACAAAGGTCCATTCCAAAGACAGTTTCAGAGGTACGGATTTTTCTTGGTTTGGCAGGGTATTACAGACGATTCATAGCAGATTTCTCGAAAATAGCATTGCCATTGACGAGCTTTGTAATGCCCGAATTTTTTTTTTTAAAAAATTACTATTCACGGGTACTGTTCACGGTACTGTTCATGGGTACAGTTCAAGCGCTGCGGCGCTAGAATAGTAGTGCATAGGCGCTAGTTTTGCGCAAATTTGGCGCTGAGGCGCTGAAAAGTAGCGCTGCGGCACTACAGACAAAAAAAATGAATATTTATGTCAACTTTCACCTCCTCCAATCATTTCTCCTCCTTTTCCTCCACCGAAACCTTCATCTCCTCTCCATTTCTACATTTGTTCTTCAATCTAAGGGAGATTTGCTCAAGGAAATTTTGATATAAGGATAGATTTGTGATCATCTCTTCAAGATCTTCAAGATGATGTAAGTATTTCCCATTTTTATTCAAGTTTGGAAATGAGTTGAAGTTTAGAATTGATATTTGAGTTGATATTTGAGATATTAAGATGTTGAAGATGTTGTATTTGAGTTGGTCTGAATTTAAAATTGATATGAGCAAGGTTTCTTGTTTATGTGCAAAGAACGGTTTTTATACCTTCAGTATTTTGAGTATATGGGACAGTTGTGTTTTGATTTTGGAGTTATGGTCTTTATCAAACTTGTAGACAATCGAGTTAGTTTCGATTTGGTTCAAGAATCACTCAGTTCCATGAAGAATTGAAAGAGATATGCTATATTTACTAAACCTGGTCTAGAATCCCGAGTTTGTGTCAATGGCTTCTGTTTATTCGAATTCTGGTATTAATCGGTTGGGATTCTGAATTTGGTGTTCAAATAAAAGTTATAGAACATTGTCTTGTCTTCGAAATGATATAAATTGGGCTTGATTCCATTGAGTATTGAGAGAGTTATGCTCCAAACACTAAACGGTGCCAGATTTGTACTGATGCAGAATTTCGAAAATTATGTGGTATGTTTCAGATTATGAATGACTGAGTAAATGACTTTATTTGACAAAATATTAAGAAGAATTGTTGGGATTTGAGTTTTCTTGCATATCCAATTTGCGGATCTTGATTTGAAGCCGTATTGAATTAATTATGAATTTTGTACAGAAACTGCTCTGTTTTGATAAATGATCCGAGTTCTTGAGTTATAGTAGACTTCAGAGGTTTAAGACTTCTCATCTACACATTTCGATCTTCTTTTGGTAATATTTGAAAGGTATTTTACGGTCAGTAACATACGAGGTAAAAATATCATTTTTATTTTAAATTGAAAACTATATGGCTCGATGAACTATTGGTGATTTGATGATGATTGTTGTATTGAGATGAGTTGATTATGATATCGAAATGATTATATTGATTTGCATCATTACATTGCATATTGAGCCACTTTTTGATTCAGATTTGATATGGCGGAGATCGCCTTGACTTATTGATTTGTTGGACGTATGGGGCTATATTTGAGTTGGCATAGTGTATGCGGAGGTCGCTGCTATGGCCTGAACACTCTCTATAGGCGCACCATAGTCCTGGGATTGTAGAACACAGCACACCACCCCGAGCGGATGAGTTGGTGGATGTTGCTGGGGGATTCTCTTTCCTTGGGTACCCTATGACCAGATGATTTATTTGATCTCGAGATTTATTGATAGCCCACGGCTTCTGATCATGCATTGCATTATATTGCATCTTTATGAATTTTATATGAGATATTTGAAATGTTAATTCTCATATGTTATTGATTGTATCATACTGGGTTTATACTTACCGGCATGTCGGCTACCTATTGTTTTCATGTGCTTGACGGTAGGTGAGGCGAGGCTTGGGATGCCAGAGTCCAGCTCCAGGCGAGGAGATACGAGTTAGAGTGGGATTCTCGGGTCTTAGGAGCTATGTGATGATGTTTTGGATTTATTTGGTTCACTATTTTATTTTGGCATGTTGAAAATTATATTTCAAACATTTGAGACAATTAAATTATTTTGACGATGTTTATGTGGATTTGTGAACTACAAATTATGTATTTTACTAAATCATTTGGTTTGTTACAATTATAATTATTAGCAATAGATATCGGACCCGGGGCCCCACAAGCTTGACACGAAAGGCTAACAAATTTGAATGGACCATAGAATGCCAACAAGCATTCCAAACTTTTGAAAGATAAGTTAGCATCTGCCCCTGTATTAGTACTTCCTTGTGGTACTGAGGATTTTGTTGTTTATACAGATGCTTCAAAGCATGGGTTAGGTGCTGTGTTGATGCAACGTGAGAAAGTGATTGCTTATGCTTCTCGGCAGCTAAAAGAGTACAAGAAGAATTATCTCACACATGATTTGGAGTTGGCGGCTGTGGTATTCGCCTTAAAGATTTGGAGGCACTATTTATACGGTGAGAAATGTGAAATTTTTACAGATCATAAAAGTTTGAGTTATTTATTTTCCCAGAAAGAATTGAATATGAGGCAACGGAGGTGGGTGGAACTGGTAAAAGACTATGAATGCACCATTAGCTTTCATCCTGGAAAAGCTAAAGTCGTTGCGGATGCTTTAAGCCGTTAATCCATTTATTTATTGGATTCAATGATTCAAAAACCGTTGTTACTCGATTTGTAAAGGAACGAAATAACTTTGGTATCTCCAGGTACAGTAAATCGGTTATTTACATTAGTTCTTCACTCTACTTTGATTGATCGAATTTTAAAGGAACAACAACTCGATCTTCAGTTATTAGAGTTGAAGAATAAAAGTGATATGACAGGAGTTTCTGAGTTTGGTTTGAATAGTAATGGGTTATTGACCTTTCGAGGTAGAATTTGTGTTCCTGTAGGGGACGATATTTGTAAAGATGTTCTTATTGAAGCTCATTCAGCGCCTTATTCAGTTCATCCTTGTAGTACCAAAATGTATCAAGATCTTCGACCTCTTTATTGATGGCCAGGTATGAAGAAAGATATTATGTTATGTATTTCTGAATGTCTAACCTGTCAGCAGGTTAAGATAGAGCATCAACGACCTGCTGGGACTTTGCTATCTCTCCCAATACCTCAATGGAAGTGGGAACACATCACCATGGACTTCGAAACGGGACTTCCAAGAACACCAAAGGGTTACAACTCCATATGGGTGATTGTTGACAGGTTAACCAAGTCGACTCATTTTTTTCCGGTCAAGACAACATTTACAGTGAACCAGTATGCTGAAGTCTATGTGACTGAGATTGTCAGACTTCATGGAATCCCTGTGTCAATTGTATCTGATCGTGAACCAAGGTTTACTTCTAAATTCTGGAAGAGTTTGCACAGAGCCTTAGGCACCAAGTTGGCCTTTAGCACAGCATATCATCCTCAATGCGACGGGCAATCCGAAAGGGTAATCCAAATTCTTTAAAATATGTTACGAGCTTGCACAATTGATTTTCCAGGAAGTTGGGATTCTAAGTTGCCTTTAGTGGAATTCATGTATAATACAGCTACCAGTTTTCAATCGGCATGGCACCCTACGAGGCTTTATATGGAAGAAAGTGCCGATTCCCTTTGTATTGGGAAGAAGTAGGTGAAAGGAAGATGTTGGGCCCATAATTGGTTCAACAAATAGCAGATGTTGTGGCAGTGATCCAAGAAAAAATGAGAACCGCTCAGTCTCGACAGAAGAATTATGCCGATGTTCGACGACGACCTTTAGCATTCGAGGTTGGTGATCATGTATTTATTAAGATAGCTCCTCTCAAGGGAGTTATGCGATTTGGCAAGAAAGGTAAATTAAGTCCTCGATACATTGGGCCATTCGAGATTCTTGACAAAATTGGAGACCGAGCTTATCGTCTTGCATTACCACCAGACATGGATCGAGTTCATAACGTCTTTCATGTTCCTATGTTACGTAAATATCTTCCCAATCCATCTCATGTTCTTCGGCACAAATCATTGGACCTTCTACCTAACCTAAGCTACGAAGAAATGCCGATTCAAATTCTTGATCGCAAGGTAAAAATGTTAAGAAATAAAGAAATTGGACTTGTAAAATTTTTATGCAAGAATCATATGATTGAAGAGGCCACGTGGGAACCGGAAGACGAGATGAAGCATCGTTCTCCGATTTTATTCAACGGTAAGCAAATTTTGATGACGAAATTTTTATAAGGAGGGGAGATTGTAATAGCCCAACCTTTTAGCAGAATAATATTTATGGTTTATTATAGTTATGAACATGTTATATGGTTTAATGGGTGATAATATGGGATATGGTTGTTTATTGGCATGGTTTTAGTATGTTTATTGTTGTTGATGGTATATTGTATAGTTGTTACGTTATTGAATATGGAAAGGATGAGTTGTTGATGTGATGTCTTGATGGATGATTAAAGGATGTATATGGATGTTTTGTTCATTGGTATTGCATAGGATTGGAAAGTGATGGATTTAAGTGTGTTGGTGATGCTCATGTGGTGCAGGAGCAACGCCACAGTGCAAGGTAGCAGTGCAGCAGGGCATGCAGGGCCGTAGCCCTGGCGCCGCAGCACCAAAGAAGTGGAACCGCGGCGCTAGACGTGCCAAAAGTGTGGTTTTAGAATGCGATTTTTATGAAGTGAATGGCTTATTTATATCATTCTAGGGGCTTATTCTCTCCCTAATCGATCAAACCCTTCCTTCCTCAAGTTTCTCTTCGCAATTCTCAACTTCAAGTTCAAGAATCATAGTTGATTCCTAATGTCTTCTACCTTAAATTTCAAAGGTAATCACTTTGTATTTCTTGGAAATTAGAAGGGTTTAAAATATTAAAGGGTTAAGTTAGATTATTGATTTTCATAGATATTGGTGATGATTGTTGGTTATTATTATGTATGTAGTAATACATTCAAGGTCACCCTAACAATCAATTGCTTGTTGGGTTGTAAGTAGAAACTTCTCCTTGTGCTCACATGATAAATATATGTATATGAGCCATGTTTATTGATGAGTAGCTCCTTTCATTGGTATATACTTGATATATATATTGTTACATATTCATTGTTCAAGGATCATTATTGAATTCATTGATCAAGGAGCTAATAAACATTTGTGCCTATCAAGTATTTGATTTATTGCCTCAATGAGATTTCCTTTGATTAAAGCTAAGGAATGATAGTCATTCATGCATGTCATTGGCCAATCAGATGATTATGAATTATCTCTCACAGTTTTGATATTTATATCAAAGATATACTACCACAGGTCAGAGGTCACAGGTCACAGAACTGTCATTTCCTTTCTTTAATCCATGCTAAGAAATACTATCTTTATTGTTTTTGATATTATTGTCCATTTGAAGATAGTATTATTCAATTAATTGCCATTGCTATAGCCATGTTTCAAGCCAAGCCTATGTATATGTATATTTTATTGATTGCTTTCTACTTGCTGAGTTATATCTCATTCCAGTTAATGTCATGTGATGCACGTGACAAGAAAGACTGAAATGGATTGTCCGAGGCTGAAGAAGTCATATGACTAAAGAAAAGGGAATCTTTGAATGTTCACTTGTATTTTAGAGTATATTGAACATTGGAAGTGTCAAGAATTTTGTATGTTGCAAATGAAGGTCGGAAAAAATTTAGTGTTGGCTTTTGGATGTGTGTTAAATGATATTTTGTGAATGATTAAGTTAAAAGTTTGAAATTTTTATGTAGATGGTATTTACTTTGTATCAAGTTTCTTCCCTTTTTAATGTGATGCTTCTGCATATGCTATTTCTTTCTTTACATTAAATGCTATGGGAATGGGGTTTGTTTCAATAGATAAGTCTTAAGTTGAAATGGGTTTGTATAAAGAGTTGTATTGTCGCGTATTTTCCGCTCACAACCGCACGGTTGTCAAGTTTTAATATAAGAGAGTAAAATATCGTTCCCACGAGGAGTGTATATATAAAAGTATATCAGTGCATGTAGTTAAAATAGTCACGACTTTATCTAGAAGAATAAATTAAAGGTTTGGTTTACTGAAAACGAATTACTTGTAAATAAATAGTAATCGAATAACCGAATAGAGAAAATATCAATAAAAGAAAATATCTAGAGGAGCGATTTCACTTAGTTTCCACGATAACTATTCCCGGTTGACTTTATATTCATGAATTCCATTTGTTCAATAGCCAAGAACATTTAATTTTTTTATTCCCCTTTCCCAAGAGATGAATAAATTGTATCATTCAAACTTAGACTCAGACATTCCTAAAAAAAATATAAGTTTAAATGATATATGCAAACGATGATCTTACCTAGGCCTCGCTAAAGTTATATGTCTTCCGAACAATATAATCATTTAACGATGTGTCCCTAATGATCCCTAATTCTAGCCCCTCTCCTGAGTTGTAGAATTATTTAGATAACAAACAATTTACGGCTGGTAAATTGAAATTGATAAGAACTAGGAAACACAATTAAACCAAAAGGAATTCAATAATATAAACAAGTAAGTCAAAATTATCGTGTCAACAAAGCTACATCGTCCTCTAGAATTGAAAAGTTAGTGCATAATGAAATCTAAAAAAACAAAGCATGTTTGAAGATTTAGACAATTCAACACAAAAATTAAAAGGGCGAAATATTAGATAAAAAAGTAGAAGTGGCGTCTTTGTCCCCAGATTCGTCGTTGAGATCAATCCTCGCGTTCCAATTTGTCTCCAACGTGTGCTCTCATCTCTCATGTCCTTCCTCTCCCAAAAAAGGGTTGCCCTCTGTGGGGCCCCGGGTCCGATATCTAATACTAATAATTTTAAATGTATCAAACAAAATGATTTAATAAAATATATAATTTCTTGTTCACAAACTGACATAAACATCATCAGAATAATTTAAAGGTCTCAAATGTTTGAAATATAATTTTCAACATGTCAAAATAACTAGTGAACAAAAGTAATCCAAACATCATCAAATAGCTCCTAAGACCCGAGAATCCCACTCTAACTCGTATCTCCTCGCCTGGAACTGGACTTTGGTATCCCAAGCCTCGCCTCTCCTACCGTCAAGCACATGAAAACAAGAGGTAGCCGACGTGCCGGTGAGTATAAACCCAGTATGATACAATCAATAACATATGAGAATTTAAATTTCAAAATAGTTCATATAAATCCATAAATATGCAATATAATGCAATGCATGATCAGAAGCTGTGGGCTATCAATAAATTTCAAGATCAAATGAATCATCTGGTCATAGGGTACCCAAGGAAAGAGAATCCCCCAGCAACATTCACCGACTCATCCGCTTGAGGTGGGGTGCTGTGTTCTACAATCCCAGGACTATGTTGCGCCTATAGAGAGTGTTTAGGCCATAGCAGCGACCTCCGCATACAGTATGCCAACTCAACTATAGCCCCATACGTCCAACAAATCAATATATCAAGGCGACCTCCGCCATATCAAATCTGAATCGAAAAGTGGCTCAATATGCAATGCAATGATGCATTTCAATCTCATCAAGTCAATATCATAATAACTCATCTCAAAAGATCAATAATAAAAAATCACAAGTATTTCATCAAGCCATAGAATTTTCAATTTAAAATAAAAATGATACATTTACCTCGTATGTTAGCGACCGTAACATACCTTTCAAATATTACCAAAAGAAGATCGAAATGTATAGGTGAGAAGTATTGAACCTCTGAATTCTACTATAACTCAAGAACTCGGATCATTTATCAAAACATAGTAATTTCTGTACAAAATTCATAATTAATTCAATAATGCTTCGAATCAAGATCCGCAATTTGGATATTCAAGAAAACTCAAATCCCAACAATTGTGTAAAGAAGAAATTAATATCATTTCTTAATCGTAATATGACATAAAAACATTCATTGAATCATTTTGTCAAACACGTGACGTGCGTGCTAAAGAGTTAGCTCCTCTACAATTCCATTTCTTTTCCAAAATATCAATACATACCCATTTCTTTACCAAAATATCAATACATACAATACCATCAATCATTATATTAACAACTTTACCTCAACTCTCAAACCAAACAAACCATTGTTTTCCCTTCAATAACTAACCCAAGGAAATAAGCTTTCTTACCTTGCTTCTAAACTCTTGAGGAGAAGAACTTCTAATCTCCAAGCAAAGATTAAGGCTTCAATCAAAGATTAATGTCTTGGAAGAAATTGGATTGAAGGAGAAATGAGGAACCCTAGCTCTAAACCGATGGAGAGAAATGAAGATGAGAAGAAATGATACAAAAATCATTCCCCAATCTAATATATACCATCCAAACCTCAAAACACATTTTTTGTACAATTTCTGGGCGCCATGGCGCGTATTTTGGCGTAGGGGCGCGCACCATACTGCCCAAACACCGAAATTTCGGCAATGGGCGCGCCATCGCGTGGGATCTGGCGCAGGGGCGCGCCGTATTCTGTCCAAAATGCATTTTTAACTTCAGAATTTGCGAAAGTGGTAAACTAGAACGTTGTATCCCTATGTCTTGGCTTGCATCTCCAATTAGCCTCATGTCATTTGGAGGTCTGAGCAAAAAGTTATGCTCCATCTCCCAACATGTGTCAATGTAGGAACGACGATACGCACGACACACTTCGGGGGGCTTTTGGCTCGTCTTCCCTAATTATTTGACCAAAACTCAAAATAAGAAAGTTATAGCCTTATGTCTTATCTTTCTAATAAAAGTCGCTTCACATCAATTGGATCAATATACAAAACATTATGCTAAAAACCACAACTACTGCCACATTTTTCATACCGTTTCTGCACTTCCATTACCTATTTAGCTCAAATTCAACCTTTGATTCTACCCATCCATTATCTATTCAATTCTATAACATTCATTACCATTCATACCATAACGTAAAGCCATAAACCATCACAACTACTGCCACATTTTTTCAAAATTCGGGCATTACAATTCCTCCCCTCTAAAATAGATTTCGTCCTCTAAATCAATCATCTCTTTCAAGTCTAACATGTAATAATCAATACTGAAAATAAAACCGAGAATAGAAGCATACTTCATTTGAATAACTCTGGATATTTTTGTCTCATTTTATCTTCTAATTCCCAAGTTGCCTCCTCGACACCATGTCTGCTCCACTGTACTTTAACCAATGTTATCAATTTATTTCTGAGTTGTTTATCTTTTCTGTCTAGAATCTGAATCGGTCTCTCAATGTAGCTCAAATTCTGATCTAACTCAACCTCATCGGGTGGAAGTACATGAGAAGGATCTGGATAATATTTCCTCAACATGGACACATGAAAAACATCATGAACACTTGATAACGCAGGAGGAAGAGCTAATCTATAAGCCAAATCACCAACACGTTCCAAAATCTCATATGGACCTATGAATCTCGGTGATAATTTACCCTTCTTTCCAAATCTTACTGTACCACGGAAAGGAGATATTTTCAAAAAAACTCTGTCACCTTTCTCAAAAATCAACGGCCGTCTCCTGATGTTCGTATACTTAGCCTGTCTATCCTGAGCAGCTGTCATACGACTCTGAATCAATTTCACCTTCTCTGTCATATCTCTTATCATATCAGGTACTACAATTGGTGCTTCAGATAAATCGTCCCAATACAGAGGAGATCGACACTTCCTGCCATATAGTGCTTCAAATGGTGACATTCCAATGCTCACTTGATAACTATTGTTATAAGAAAACTCGACAAGTGGTAACGAATCCTGCCAGCCAATACCAAAATCCATCACTACAGCTCTCAGCATTTCCTCTAATGTCTGAATAGTATGTTCTGACTGTCCGTCTGTCTGAGGATGATATGATGTACTCAAATGCAAACGAGTACCAAGGGCCTCTTGTAAACTCTACCAAAAAAGAGAAAAAAATCTGGGATCACGATCTGATACAATTGACTTAGGCACACCATGCAATCTCGAAACTTCTCTGATATATAATCTGGCCATCTGATCATGCCTATATGTCATCTGATAAGGAATGAAACACGAAGACTTGGTTAATCTGTCAACGATAACCCAAATTGCATCGCAACCCCTCGACGACCTCGGCAATTTCATGACAAAGTCCATGGTGATATGATCCCACTTCCATTCTGAAACTTTAAGGCTATGCAAAAGACCTCCTGGTCGTTTTCTTTCTGCTTTCACTTGTTGACAATTCAAACAACGAGATACAAATTCTGCTCTGTCAGATTTCATTCTTTTCCACCAAAATTGTTTCTTCAAATCATTGTAAATCTTTTTACTTCCAGGGTGTACACTGAACTTACTGCAATGAGCATCACGCAAAATCTGTATCCTCAACTCTGAAAGATTAGGAACTACAATACGATCATTCACAAACAAAATACCCTCATTATTGATCTGAAATTCTGATTGATGTCCTGATTTGACAAGTTCAACTGATTTCTGAATGCTTTGATCTAACTTTTGGGCCTCTATAATTTTGACAAACAACTCGGGTTCTGCCTGAATCATAAATACCCTTACAGGTTGAGTATATACCACAAAATCCAAACCAGAAAGATAACATTCTTCTACTAAATCAGATACACTGCTAGTTATCAAGGACATATTACATGCTTTTCTGCTCAAAGCATCGGCTGCTGCATTAGAATTTCCTGGACAATATTTTATTTCGCAATCATAGTCTTTCAACAAATCTAACCAACGCCTCTGTCTCATGTTCAACTCTGCTTGTGAAAAAAAGGTATTTCAAACTCTTATGATCAGTGAATATCTCAAATGTCTCCCCATACAAGTAGTGACGCCAAATCTTTAGGGCAAAAACCACTGCTGCTAGTTCCAAGTCATGAACGGGGTATCTAGACTCATGTGGCTTCAACTGTCTTGAAGCATAGGCAACCACACAGCCGTGCTGCATTAATACACAACTCAATCCTTGATGTGAAGCATCAGTGTGCACTGTAAATCCTCCTACACCTGATGGAATATACAGAACTGGAGCACTAGTCAATCTATGCTTAAGTTCAACAAAACTAGCCTCACATTCTGGTGACCAAATAAATTGTGCATTCTTTTGTGTCAGCTGCGTAATTGGCCTCGCAATCTGTGAGAATCATTCAATAAATCTGCGATAATAGCCTGCCAAACCCATAAAACTACGTACCTCAGGAACTGATGTCGGTCTAGACCAATCGATGACTGCCTCAACTTTACTCGGATCAACTGATATACCAGCACTCGAAATCACATGTCCAAGAATACCACTCTATCCAACCAAAACTCGCATTTGGATAATTTAGCATACAACTTTTCAGTTCTCAAAATTTGCAAAACAGCTCTCAAGTGCTCGACATGCTCAATTTCAGATTTTGAATAAATAAGAATATCATCAATGAAGATCACAACAAATTGATCTATATACCATTGAAACACACGGTTCATCAAATCCATAAATACCACAGGTGCATTGGTCAACCCAAAAGGCATAACCAAAAATTCAAAATGCCCATACCTGGTACGAAAAGCAGTCTTAGGCACATCTGTCTCTCTAACTCTTAACTGATGATATCCGGATCTTAAATCAATCTTAGAATATACTGAAGAACCCTGCAACTGGTCAAAGAGATCATCAATCCTTGGCAAAGGATACTTATTCTTTACTGTGGCTTTATTCAACTGTCTATAATCGACACAAAGCCTCATAGACCCATCTTTCTTCTTCACGAATAAAACCGGAGCACCCCATGGTGAAACACTTGGTCTTATATATCCTTTAGCCAATAGATCCTCAAGTTGTTCCTTTAGTTCCTTCAGTTCAATTGGCGCCATCCTATAAGGAGCTCTAGAAATAGTCTGTGTACTTGGCATTAACTCAATGTTGAACTCAACCTCTCGGACTGGAGGAAATCCTGGAATTTCGTCTGAAAATACATCTGAAAATTCACTAACAATTGGAATATCTACCAATTTAGGTACTGACCTTGAAATATCAATCGCATAAACCAAGAAACATTCGGCTCCTTTCTGTAACAAACGAGTCATGGACAAAACAGATATCAAAGGAATCTTAGCTCGAGAACCTTTACCATAGAATGTCCAGTGATCTGTCATATCAGGCCTAAACTTAACAATTTTCCGAAAACAATCTACAGTAGCCCTGTATCTTGTCAACATGTCAATACCAACTATGCAGTCAAAATCAGACATCTCCAATATATTACAATCAAGCTCAATGACATTATCCTCATAACGAAATTCACAACCACTTATCATTTCAGCTGACCTCATCACTTTGCCCAGTGGAGTAGAAATAGATAAGGTAGATGATAATGGTATATAATGAACGAATGCAATGTGACAAAGTACTCAGATATGAAAGTATGTGATGCACCCGTATCCATCAAAACATAAGCAGGATAACCTGAGAGAAAACAATTACCTGCAATGACATTATCTGGAGCATGATGTGCCTTATCCTCAGTGAGTGCAAAAAACTCGAGCCTGCTGTCTAGGTGGATGTCCTGCCTTGTGGCCACCACTCTGTTTGTTCTGATCTGACCGGTTTGATTGCTGATAAGAATGAACTGTTGGGGTCTGACGATTCTGGTGAGGTGTCTGTCTTGATGATCCCCCACTCTGAGATATTTCACTGCCACGATTAGGTCACACTCGAGCATAGTGTCCCACCTGGTTACACAAGTGGCAAGCTCCTGAGATTCCTCTACACTAATCGGTATAATTTCTACCACCACACTGACCACAAGTTGTGCCTGAATAACCAGTGCTCTGAACTGAACCAGACTGTCTCGATCCACTAGAATTCGAAAAATTACTGCCATGCCTCTTAAATTGCTTCCCTCTAGCCCTAAACTGCTCTCTTATGTTCCCACTATTACCCTGTCTGAACTGCTGTCGGAATTGTGGCTGTTGGGGTCGTTGCGAATACTGAGAACCTCTCTGCCTATTGATTTCGGTTTCAGCTCTCTTTGCTCTATCAAGAGCCTCAGCAAAAGTGTTAGGCCTTCCAGTATAAACCGGGGTAAAGATATCAGGATTAAGACCATTTATGAAGTGATCAGCCTTAGCTTCTTCATCAGATGCTACATGAGGAGCAAATCTCAGTAAATTCGAGAACTTAGCAACATAGTCCTCAATATTCAGATTTCCCTGCTTTAAATTTGCAAACTCGGCTCCCCAATCTTTCCTGTAAGAGGTAGGAAAGAAACGCTGATAAAATTCAGATTTAAAAATATCCCAGGTAACAATCGTACCTCGACCCTCTAAAGTTTTCCTTTTCAGGATCCACCAACTCTTAGCAACATCTAATAACTGATGAACAACTAATTTGATTCTACGATCATGTCGATACTCAAGAGATTCAAATAATTGATCCATATTCTCCAACAAGTTCTCACACTCTAATGCATTCTCGGTACACTTTAACATCGTTGGGTGCAAAGACTGAAATCTGGCTAACAGTATCTCTATCGGAGTCGGAGTTATATCCATCTGAGTATGAGTAGCTCTACCCTGATCTTGTGCCACTGGTATGTTCTGTCTAGGTCTACCACGACCTCTACCACGATTGGCCATGTCTGATATACAATAGATCAAACATAGATAAATCACAATATCATAATCATCTCAATCTTGTATCAATCATCTCTAGCTCTCGAGACTCAATAATCTCAAAAATCACGAATATAGCTCAACAATAGAGTATCTCAATTATGATCATGTATTTCACATTACGGCATAGTGAAAATGCTAGAAAATATATCACATGATCAAGCAATTCGAACTGACTCGATCTACCCTGTTCCCAAATATCATACGCTCTGATACCACCTAATGTGGGGCCCCGGGTTCGATATCTAATACTAATAATTTTAAATGTATCAAACCAAACGATTTGATAAAATATATAATTTCTTGTTCACAAACTGACATAAACATCGTCAGAATAATTTAAATGTCTCAAATGTTTGAAATATAATTTTCAACATGTCAAAATAACTAGTGAACAAAAGTAATCCAAACATAATCAAATAGCTCCTAAGACCCGAGAATCTCACTCTAATTCGTATCTCCTCGCCTAGAACGGGATCTGGTATCCCAAGTCTCGCCTCACCTACCGTCAAGAACATGAAAACAAGAGGTAGCCGACGTGCCGGTGAGTATAAACCCAGTATGATACAATCAATAACATATGAGAATTTAATTTTCAAAATAGTTCATATAAATCCATAAAGATTCAATATAATGCAATGCAAGGTCAGAAGCTGTGGGCTATCAATAAATTTCAAGATCAAGTGAATCATCTGGTCATAGGGTACCCAAGGAAAGAGAATCCCCCAGCAACATCCACCGACTCATCCGCTCGAGGTGGGGTGCTGTGTTCTACAATCCCAGAACTATGGTGCGCCTATAGAGAGTGTTCAGGCCATAGCAGCGACCTCCGCATACACTATGCCAACTCAACTATAGCCCCATACGTCCAACAAATCAATATATCAAGGTGACCTCCACCATATCAAATCTGAATCGAAAAGTGGCACAATATGCAATGAAATGATGCATTTCAATCTCATCAAGTTAAAAAGATCAATCATCAAAAATCACAAGTATTTCATCAAGCCATAGAATTTTCAATTTAAAATAAAAATGATACATTTACCTCGTATGTTACCGACCATAACATACCTTTCAAATATTACCAAAAGAAGATCGAAATGTGTAGGTGAGAAATCTTGAACCTCTGAATTCTACTATAACTCAAGAACTCGGATCATTTATCAAAACAGAGCAATTTGTGTACAAAATTCATAATTAATTCAATAATGCTTCGAATCATGATCCGAAATTTGGATATTCAAGAAAACTCAAATCTCAACAATTGTGTAAAGAAGAAATCCATATCATTTCTTAACCGTAATATGACATAAAAACATTCATTGACTCATTTTTTCAAACACGTGACGTGCGTGCTAAAGAGTTAGCTCCTTTACAATTTCATTTCTTTTCCAAAAATCAATACATACAATACCATCAATCATTATATTAACAACTTTACCTCAACACTCAAACCAAACAACCCATTGTTTTCCCTTCAATCACTAACCCAAGGAAATAAGCTTTCTTACCTTGCTTCTAAACTCTTGAGGAGAAGAACTTCTAATCTCCAAGCAAAGATTAAGGCTTCAATCAAAGATTAATGTCTTGGAAGAAATTGGATTGAAGGAGAAATGAGGAACCCTAGCTCTAAACCGATGGAGAAAAATGAGGATGAGAAGAAATGATACAAAAATCATTCCCCAATCTAATATATACCATCCAAACCTCAAAACACGTTTTTTGTACAAGTGCTGGGCGCCGAGGCGTGTGTTTTGGCGCAGAGGCGCGCACCATACTGCCCAAACACCAAAATTTCAGCAATGGGCGCGCCATCGCGCGGTATCTGGCGCAGGGGCGCGCCATATTCTGTTCAAAATGCATTTTTAACTTCAAAATTTGTGAAAGTAGTAAACTATGTCTTGGCTTGCATCTCCAATAAACCTCATGTCATTTGGAGGTCTGAGTAAAAAGTTATGCTCAATCTCCCAACATGTGTCATTGTAGAAACGACGATACGCACGACACACTTCGGGGCGCTTTTGGCTCGTCTTCCCTAATGTTTTGACCAAAACTCAAAATAAGAAAGTTATAGCCTTATGTCTAAACTTTTAATGAAAGTAGCCTCACATCAATTGGATCAATATACAAAACATTATTCTAAAAACCACAACTACTGCCACATTTTTCATACCGTTTCTGCACTTCCATTACCTATTTAGCTCAAATTCAACCTTTGATTCAACCAATCCATTATCTATTCAATTCTATTACATTCATTACCATTCATACCATAATGTAAAGCCATAAACCATCACAACTACTGCCACAATTTTATTTTTTTCAAAATTCGGGCATTACACCCTCTCCCTAAAACCATATTCTTCTTTTTATCATTCTCTCGAGCCCGTCAAATAAAGCCCAATTCTCCATTTTTTGCGTATGTTAGCGCCGCGGTGCTGCCCGTTTGTGAAGTCTAGGGGTAGAGCCGCAGCGCTTGAGGTGTAGCGCCTAGGCGCTTGTGGTTCAGTGATCCTGTCGTTGCGGCGCTGGGTTGTTGCACCTAGGCACTTTCCCTTCGACACTCCTGGCACTGCGGCGCTGCATAAATGGCGCCTAGGCGCTTGTTTTCCCCCTGTAAGCCTTAGCTCTGTGGCGCTTCTTCCTTGGCGCTGCGGCGCTTTGTTGAAACATTTCATGTTTGCAATCTTGATTTTGATGTTAACAAAACTTGTTATTTTGTTTCTAATGAATTTACATAAGTGCGTAGAAGCTGAAACTGATCAAGATTCGAACTGATCAATTATCGAGCCAAAACTGAAGCTATCGAGACGCAAAACTGAAAGCGCCAACTGATTGTCCAAACTGAATCAGTTCAACTGATATATCCAAGACCAGTTCAACTGATTGTCCAACTGATAGGTGGTTCAGCAGAAGATCTTCAGAAGCCCGGCCAGCTGATTAAGAGCTCAACTGATGAAGAGCCCAGCTGACCCGTTCAACTGAAGCAGTGAAATAAGTTCAATTGATGAGCTGATAGAATGGTTCAGGAACCTTTGAGGGTGCTTCAAACACAATATTTTAAATGAGCTGCAATTGCTCTTGTTCTAAGCATGTAAACACCGGTGAATTAGATCGAGTTTAGTTTTAAACCAAGCGGAAAATACTCGAAACGATCCTTCGTTAAGAAAGCTAATCAGGTTTTTAACTTGTGCAACTGAATAACTGAAAATTACATGGGATCAGTTCTGGCTTATATTAGTTCAGTTATGGACAGAACTGAACTGATCAAATCAGTTAAGAACAAAAACAAGCAGTTAAACAAAAATAACACAAGATATGTTTATGGATATTCGGAGACTTCAACTGCTCCTAAGTCACCGCTTCTACCTCCTCGGGTAGGATACACTAAAAGACTTTGATTTATACAACACCGTGTATAAACCCACTCAGATTAGGACTTACCCTACTGCCACTGAACACCTAGCCTAGACTGAAAGCAACACCTTCCAGCCAATATTTTTTAACGTCTGTGTGGCAAAGACTACATACACAAGTTTAATGTCTTTGTGAAAGACTCACTCAACTGATCTTTTACGCTCTCCTCTCTGATATATGTGAGTGATAGTGTGTGAGTGTATGAGAACTGAACAATGAATACAACTGGAGTGTGTTATCACAAACTGAGGGAAAAATGCTTCTAAACTAAGCTGATATAACTTTGGAGTGTTTCCTCGACTGGGCTGATTGCTTCTTTGTAATCTGATATACAATATGTGTGCCCGCCTTTTCTCTCTTGTTCATGCCCTTTTCTTTTCTCACTTATCTTCATCTTCTATTTATAGGTGGGAAGTTTGATCGTACAGTGAGACTCAATTATTGTATCCGTTACATTTTGAATCTGTTCCTCAAAATATGTGTACTTTCCGGAAGCCATTCTGTCACGTTTTGGTTTTAAACATTGATGCAACGTTTATTATTGTCCTTTTACTGGACAATAACTTTAGTACCTTTGTGCATAGCTGGATTCCATTAAATAAGCTTGTCGTGTTCTACAACTGATTGGATCTAACTGATGCTCTGAACTGGTCATCTGAACTGATCTTCAGTTTGGCTGGTGAAATCAGTTGACTCGTCAGTTGAACTGATTTCACTCTTTCAGTTGAACTGGTCATCGGAGCTCTTCATCGGTTGAACTCTTCATCAGCTGGCCAAGCTTCTGAAGGTCTTCTGTTGAACTACCTATCAGCTGAACTGGTTTAAAATTCATCAGTGGAACTGGTTCAGTTCAATTAATGAGTTTGTACTTTAAGTTTGCATTCTTCGATAGCTTCAGTTACGTTCAGCTAACTGTACACTTAGGTAATTTTATTAGTAACAAAATAAAAGGTTTTGTTAACATCAAAATCAAGTAAGATTGTGAACATGAAATGTTCCAACATGAGCCAACTGATTTCACCAAACCAGTTCATGATCAGATCAACTGACCAGTTCAGAACATCAGTTAAGAATCAATCAGTTTGTAGAACACGACAAGCTTATTCAAATGGAATCAGCTGTGCGCATTGAGGAAAAGCTTTTGTCCAGTCAAAGGACAATAATAGACGTTGCAACAGTGCATAAAGTCAAAACATTCCAAAATCGCTGTCGGAAAGTACAAACATATTTAAAGGAACATATTCAAATTGCAATGAACATATTTTATGAGTCTTGGTGTATGGTCTCATTGCCTCCATAAATACCAGAACAAGATCATCAATATAAAAGAGGGTGTGGAAAAATAAGAGTGTGAAGATCACAAGAAGAAGGGCATGCATACTGCACAGCAACTTACAAGAAGCAATCAACACAGATTTGAGGGAACACTTCAAAGTGTTATCAGCATAGATTAGAAGCACAATTCCATCAGTGTGTGAGAATACTGTCACGTTATATTCATAGATCAGTTCTCACACACGCACACACACAATCACTCGCATATACAAAGATTTGAGCTTATTTAATAGCTGAGTGAGTCTTGCACAGAGACGTTAAACTTGTGTATGTAGTCTTTGACACATAGACGTTAAACAAATGTTGTCTAGAAGGTTTTGCCTTCAGTCTAGGCTAGGATTTTAGTTAGACAGTAGGGTAAGTCCTAAGTTGAGTGAGTTTGTACAAAGCTTTGTATAAATCAAATTTTTCTAGTGGATCCGACCCGAGGTGGTAGAATGGGTGGCAAATAGGAGCAGTTGAAGTCTCTGAACATCCATAAACATATCTTGTGTGCTGAACTGTTTAACTATTGTTTTCAAATTGACCGGATCACTTCGAGCTGTTAACAGTCCAGTTCTCAACATAACTAAACTGATATATGCAAGAACGGATCCCCCTTATATCAGTTAATCAAGTTAACACAAGTTAAAAGCTTTAAAATGATTAGCTTTCTTAAAGAATGATTAATTCGAGTATTTTCCGCTTGGTTTAAAACCAAACTAGATTTATTTTATTGGTGTTTACATTTTTAGAACACGAGCTATTGCAGCTCATTGAGAATATTGTGTTTGAAGCACCCTCGCAGATATCACCCAAACCGATCTCTCAATTGGTATCAGAGTTAGTTGTTCTAAAAAAGACATTTGAAAGCTGATATTTTAAAATTTGCTTCAAAATTTTATTTAAAATGGATTTCAAAGTCCTCTTAAAAATTTTATATAAGTTACCGAGGGAAGAGAGAAGATTGTTGGATCTGCAACTAACATTGTAGCCACTTCTCTCGACTGCGTAATCTTGTTGTTTTAGTAGCTTGCAGGGTTTTGAGTTCAAACTGACAGCAGAACAGCTAAACTGATCGGTGGACAAGATTATAGTTGCCAGCCTACTTTTTCAGCTGATCAACAGACGAAACCCAGCTAAGCTGAAATGTTGGATGATTAGGAGCTTAATCATCAACAGTATACCGCCGCTTCATTGTCATATTAGATCAAAATAGATGGTCAATGCGATTCAGTATCAGTTGAGTCCAGTTTGAGTCAGCTCGACCAGTTAGCCAGCACAGAGATTAAGTCCAAGCAAATTAGCTGCTCTTCTGGCAAAAAGAGACTCAAGATCGTTGCAGCATTTCAAAGTATTCAAGGCAACTAATTATTGGTATATTTATTTCTATTATTTATAAACTGACTGATATTGATATTGTTTAAAATATGCTATTGTAGTAGCAATTTCGTTACACATGTTGGTGTGCTTAAATGTATATACAAAAGACGCTTATTTGATTAAATAAACATCATGTTTATCCAGTTGGTTTGGATGTAACTGAACTTATATTTTCAGTTAATGTGTTTCCTAAACTACTTGAATGTTAAAAGTTGCTAAAACATATTTTTAAATCGCGTAAATGATTATATTTTTAAGGGAGAGTTTTTAATTCAGTTCTTGAGGGGGAACTTTTCTTAAATATGTTATCCCTCGAACTGAAAAATATTTTAAACTTGTTTTAAATTCGGTTATTGAGGGGGAGCTTTCTTATCTCTCGAACTGAAAAATTCTTTATAATCGCCTTAAATGTTTTTGATTCTAACAATGGGAGAGAATCAGTATTAAATTTTAAAATTTTAAAATTTATTGTTCGCGTTAATTGTTCAAGTTTTGTGATCATCAAAAAGGGAGAAATTGTTAGAATATTTCATGTTCGCAATATTGATTTTGATGTTAACAAAACTTGTTATTTTGTTTCTAATGAATTTACCTAAGTGCGCAGAAGCTGAAACTAATCAAGACTCTAATTGATCAGTTATCGAGCTAAAACTGAAGCTATCGAGACGCAAAACTGAAAGCGCCAACTGATTGCCCAAACTGAATCAGTTCAATTGATATATCAAAGACCAGTTCAACTGATTGTCCAGCTGATAGATGGTTCAGCAGAAGACCTTCAAAATTCCGGTCAGCTGATGAAGAGACCAGAACTGAAGCAGTGAAATCAGTTCAGCTGACGAGCCAACTGATTTCACCAAACCAGTTCAAGATCAGTTCAACTGACCAGTTCAGAACATCAGTTAGAAATCAATCAGTTTGCAGAACACGACAAGCTTATTCAAATGGAATCCAGCTGAGCGCATTGAGGAAAAGCTTTTGTCCAGTTAAAGGACAATAATATACGTTGCAGAAGTGCTGAAAGCCAAAACGTTCCAGAATGACTGTCGGAAAGTACAGACATATTTTGAGGAACTTATTCAAATTGCAACGAACATATTTTATGAGTCTTGGGGTATGGTCTAATTGCCTCTATAAATACCAAACCAAGTTCATTAATATAAAAGAGGGTGCGGAAAAATAAGTTTGTGTGAAGATCACAAGAAGAAGAGCAGGCATAATGCACATCAGCTTACAAGAAGCAATCAACAAAGATTTGAGAGAACACTTCAAAGTATTATTAGCTTAGATTAGAAGCACAATTCCCTCAAGTGTGTGAGAAAACTGTCATGTTGTATTCAAAGATCAGTTCTCACACACGCACACACAAAATCACTCACATATACAAAGAGTTGAGCTTATTGAATAGTTGAGTGTGTCTTGCACAAAGAAGTGAAACTTGTGTATGTAGTCTTTGACACATAAAAGTTAAACAAGTGTTGGCTGGAAGGTTTTTCCTTCAGTCTAGGCTAGGAGTTCAGTTAGGCAGTAGGGTAAGTCTTAAGCTGAGTGGGTTTGTACAAAGCTTTGTATAAATAAATGTTTTCTAGTGGATCCTACCCGAGATGGTAGAAGAGTGACGTAGGAGCAGTTGAAGTCTCCATATATCCATAAACATATATTGTGTATTTAACTGTTTAAATATTGTTTTCAAACTGATTTGATTAGTTTGAGCTGTTATCAGGTCAGTTCTCACCATAATTGAACTGATATATGCAAGAACAGATTCCTCTTATATCAGTTAATCAGTTTACACAAGTTAAAAGATTTAAACTGGTTAACTTTCTTAACTAAGGATTATTTCGAGTATTTTTCGCTTGATTTAAAACCAAACTCGATATAATTCATCGGTGTTTACATTTTTAGAACACGAGCTATTACAACTCATTGCGAATATTGTGTTTGAAGTACCCTCGCAGGTGTCACCCAAACCGATGCATCACGCTTGTCCACCAATATTTCGCTATCAAAAACCCCTTTAATTGCCATAAACCATCCAATAGTTGTTCATCTCCTGCACGACACAAAAACAACAAATACCTAGCATAATTATGTCCGAAACTGATATAATTCAAATGGATTATCATAAAAATTACGTGCAATTCTTGCACTTATCATGTAAAAATCAAAGTCATCAAATAGATGATTCCTAAGTGAACTAAGGGGTGACGTAAGAGTTTTTAATCTCCGAATATCAATAAAAACACTTGATTTTATTTATTTATTACATTTAATTATTTATGCTGACTTTAAGATGTGTTGTTGAAGCATATTTTGTATTATTCAAATATCTAAAATTTTGCATATCAAGTGTTTGATAAAATAATTCAACCAAAAATGTTTTTACACATTCAACGTATATATCTTTTAAACGTCTTTCAAAATGTTTAATAAGAGAAATTATTTTGAATGTCTTCTGTTTGGTTTATAAATCACACTCGATTTAATTTCTCAGTGTTCAATATTTTAAGAACCGAGTTGTCGTAGCTCAACGATTATCCCACAATTGATTTTATCAAATGGTATCAAAGAGGATTGTTCTTGAAAGAATATTTTAAATTGATTCTGATCTTTAAAATTTGAAATTTCATATTTTTCTAACATATATATGCCAGGTTGAATTTTCAGTCGTGGAAAAAATGGCATAACTCCTTGCTCAAGTGTCGAAATGACAAACCGCTTTTTGTATTGTGAACTAAACTTGAAGAGAATTTTATAAGTATAAATTTTCAACTTGATCAGGCTCAAGGAAAAGCAGTTTATTAATTAAAGTCAGACTATGTGTTTTGACACGAAAAATAGGCTACGAAGAAATTTGGTTAGTTATTACTGTACTTTAGTAACTTCAAACTACCAAAAATATAACAAGAAAGCTAATTATAAATTTAAAGGGCAGATGGATTTTAAATAATGATGGGGAGATAAATTTTGCGAGAGAATTTTGGGTTGAGAAACACAAGCAATCTTGATTTTGATGATAACAAATTTTTTTATTGTGTTTCAAAAATAATTTACTCAAATGTGAAGTTTGATAGACTTAATTTAATTGTGGTGATGATATCAAAACCAATAGATCGCGTTAGTAAAACCAAAAGATAGTATAAAAGTAGAAGTTCTCATATCACCTTAACAAAGCAGTACTTTTCGAGTATTTACCGACTTAGAAAAACAGAAGTAGAACTTGAATTTTGTTGAATCAGAACCTATAGATCTTATATTAAATGTTACCGTTTCTTTACCAAGTACGAGTAATAAATGCATCATTAATGCTGAACAAAGTCATTTAATACGTCTTACCAAATATGGTATGAAACAAGACTGATTGTTCTGAAACTTTTTGCAGGAACCTTTTTAGGTAATAAAGCTGATTTTTTTCAGGAAGTCAAAGAAGCCGTTTTGTTTAGAGACGTTGGATTCAAGATCTCTATAAATAAACAAGATCAACGAAGTTTATAGCTGACCCAACACCAAAACAACGTTCACATTCTCTGATATACGAACGTCGATTTGAGCACTCAGACCTACTTATCATCTTCAAGCTCAATATACAGAAAAGCAGCACATGCTTCATATTAAGTTATATGATCTTTTGAGATCATATTGTGCTGAGTGTTTTTGACTCTCTCTACAATCATATTCACATTACTATATCTTTGAGAAGAGTTCGTAAACTGGAAAAGAGTCTTTTCCAGAACTTTGATGTATTCATCTTATTGTGTTGAGAAACTAAGAGTTTCAGTAGGCAAAGGATAAGTCCTGCTGAATTGGGTGTGTACAAGTGTTGTACTGTAAAAACCAAAGTCTTTTAGTGATATCTTTTGGAAACAGAAGAAGGGAAGACGTAGAAGATTTTATCTTCGAACTTCCCTAAACAACCATTATCTACTGCCTACTGTTTTATTGTGTTTCACCGTACTCCATCGGATCGTTTCCGCACGATTTATTGTGATCTGCTGGAATTATTCTTGAACAAGATTAGCTATAATCTCTAACAGGATTCTAGCACCCTTTGCAAAAACGACCGTCAAAGGAACGAGTTTATTCACCCCCCCCCCCCCCCTCTAAACTCTATATCGATCCCCAACAAAGTTGCTAGCATAAGTTCAAAGCTGAAACTCAAAATAAACAAAGTTGAAAATCTAGCGAGCTGCGGTGTTATTATGATATCTCAGAGCTCAGGACAAGCCGCCAAAATGACTGAATATAAAACTTAAGTTTTCACAAGTAATAATTCACAATAGCTTAGTTAGTTTGGATGTTATTTAGACAAAATATTAGTCGCAAGATTGACTGACGGAAACATAAACATCAATAATCTCAGCCTGATCAGTTCTAGTTTATTGGTCATATCTCTCAACTCGATTATGAAAGTGGAGCGATTCAATATGAAATACTGATATAAGAGAATGATCTAGAAATCAACTTCACAAGTCAAAGTATAAATCAGTTCAGAAGAAGCTGATAAACCATAATGAAGTTGTTGATTCTGCACTGAATGAAGAACATGATCCATATTGCTAACTGTTTGATCTGTCAAGCATATCTCTCTCAAGCAAACATGGAATTAAGTGAGTCTCGATTCCATGAAAAGCTAAGTGAAAGGATACAAATCAAGAGTTATATTCAAAAGAATAGAACAACTCGACTTGATCAACTTGACTTGGTTCGGCTCAAATCAAACAAAATAGATTAGACGAGATCAAACCAAGCTAATCTGATGGCAAATTAGATCACACCATCAAAAGCTCATTTTTGCGAAATGGCTAGAAATACGAAGTTGAACATTACAATGTCAGAATTCATATTCAAGATTTCTAAACGGTCATATTCTTGTATCTAATAGCTACATCATTATTAGATGCCATAAATACAACATATTAAAGATCAAATACAATATTTGGAAGGGGATTCAAACCATGAACAACAAACATGAAAAATTAGCTAGAATTAGAGCAAGCCCAAGTATGAGAATAAATTTAATATATACATACATTGTAAAATTCCTCACACACAATAACTCACACATATACATGAGAGTTGAGCTCAAAATTTAAATGAGTGATTCTTATAAAAAGACATTAAATATTCTGTTTGTAGTCTTGACATAAGAGAAGTTAAACATTATGCGGATTGTGAGGTTGCGGCCGACAATCGAATTTTGTTAGGATCAAAAATAAATTCTGAAGGGGGTGAATAAATTTATTTCAAAACAGTTCGGATAGATTGGCAACACTGAAATTTTGTTCTTTTCAATTAGGTTATCAATAAGTCAAAGTGTGAACTATGCGGAAATTGACTTGAAATTGGTTGAACAAATGACTTATCAAGAAAATGAGTTGGAGTTTTCTGAAGAGCAGTAAGGTAGGTAGACTCATAGTAAATAAACACAAGGTTTTTTCTAGATGTTCGGAGATTTTAAAACTCCTAAGTCACTCTTTTTTCGCCGCGGAATGTTTGGACTAAAATACTTTCGTAATTACAAGTAATTTGAAATCACCCACTTTTGTATGGCATAATACTGCCTAACTGAAATACTTGGTAAAACTTCAATCTAAGTACTTTGAGCAGTAAGAATTCTTGCTATCAGTAACGTAGTTTTCACAAAGAAATTCTAAGCAAAAATTTGATCATCAAAATGATTAGATAATGATTTATCAGTGTGTGTTGGCTATTATAGATTGGTTCTCGGAAACATACTACAGAGAATATCATTTTTTTGTTTTTAATAATCAAAAGATAGATGTAACTTTCTAACTTTTAAAGCTTGTTCAACTGATGTATTTATATATTAATCTGCAATGGTAATCTTTTCAAAATATATCCGTTTTCAAATGTTGATGTTGTTGCCATGTTATCGTCCTTTCTGACATGTTTTGGTAGTGCGCCAAAACCTGACATTCTGTTAAGGTTTAGTGACTATTAGTACGGAAAGATTTAACTGCTATTTCAGCTGGGCTCTGATCCTCAATCACTTATTATACTGATTCTTTAGGGAATATATGGATTTAATCAATTATATAGACTGTCAATTGGAATTCATCAGTCGACCATGAATCGTTTGGATATTAGTATCTTTCTTATGTTTTATCAGTCCGTTTTTGTAATCAATTAGGCTCCTTAGAAAACTTCATCTTATGAATGTTCAGTTTTCTTCCTCGATTTTAGTTTGATTAGGTTATTAATTATCTATTGGATCAGCAACCTTGTTCAATCACCAATACTTAAAATATTCAAACAATTTTCTCTTTTTTGATGTTTGACAAAATTATGCCAAAAAAGTACCAAATTCATTTATTTCCAACAGTGCAAACAACTAAATTATCTAACTGATTATATAGGAACTATTTTTCATGTATCAACATCTAAACTGACTAGAGTATTTATCAGTAAGTTTCTTTTGTGCATCAGTAGATTTAGGCTGACTGGAACTAGTTGACTTCTTCTCTTTCCCCTTTTTGGTCAACACCGAATGGTGGCTTTAGGTAGGCAAGAACAGAAGCTAACTAAGAACCGAATTCGTCAATCTTATCATTAAAATTTGCTTGAGCTTTGTAAAGGCCCATAATTCGTATTCATAATTTTTCGGAATTATTAAAATTTTTCTAAATAAATAAATAACTCGCCCAATTTATAAAATAAACATGTAAATAACTTAACTTTAAAATTACAACGGAAGTCAACACAGTATTTCAAACAGAAATTTAAAAATAATCCACCATGTTAAAATAGAGTTTGAATGATAAAAGGTGCATAAACTAAATCATGAGGTCCTCGGGTTTACTACTGCTATCCCAAGCCAACTCAATGGTCTCCGCCCTCGACCTCGACCTCATCAGTGCCTACAACAATCAAGTCTAGTGAGTCTAAAGACTCAACATGTATATATCGTGAATAACAAGTAATATATATATCATAAAATCGCATGCAACGTAAAATTAAAGTCTCGTAAAGCGTACGATGAAAATAATATCATGAATAATTATACCTACGTGCATATCTGAAAATCATACGTAAAAGTTTTGCTCAATGGAGCTCTGTCATAACATGTCATAATTTTCTGGTAGAGATAATGTTTCTAAGCAAGTGGCCCATAACATAGCGTGAGCGCCTGATCAGACTAAACCACAGTATATTGGGCGGTAGAGATTAATCTCAGCCCTTAGACTGAATGTCTGTACCCATACATAATCATAACCGGTCGTAAGTCAACGGGCGGAGAGGTCCTCGGTTGCGCCTACCGATTTTCAAACCCATAAACATAAGTTGGCCACAATACATATAGCATATATCTCAAAAATAAACATTTTATATTTTTATGCACGTAATATAATTATAACCTTATTTTTACCGGATGAGTTGGATCGCTCCCAGACTTGCTGCGACTTAATTCTAATATGTAACACATGCAATAAATCTTAACTTGACAAAAACTTAACAATCGAACTAAAAACGAGACGAATAGAACCAATAACATGATTTTTAATCATGGCTTCGTACCAACCCGAACCAACATTAAACCGACGTTTAACCATGATTAAAAATACCCCAAACATACTGAAAAACATTCATAATTACTGTAAAACACGAAAATGGGTGAAAGAAATCCCAAAACATAAAACACTCTTTCGAGAATCATTTTGGCACCTTTCACCGTAAATTCTCGTATGACCTCTAAACTCGACCAAATCACGAACGGCCAAAAGCACGACTTTCCTAACTCATTAAGGTACTGTCCAGTCCAAGGCCATGGGCTAAAACCCAACCAAGAACTCAAACAATCACCCAAAACCGTGACTCAAAGTTTCTGTCAAAAGTGCAGCAGTAGCAGCTTGCTTGTTTTGCTCAGTTTATGAATCTCCTGGCCATTGGGGCTTGAACCACCGACCAGAGACCCTTACCAACATCCTAAGGTATGGTTTGAACCATGACTAAGGGCTGAAAGCCAACCACAACCCAAGTAGCCACCTAGGACAACTCAAAGTTGCTGCCGAGAGCACCCCTTTATGCGTAGTATGCTGTAATAATTTGTTTTAATGTCTTGTGTCGTTCCAGTGGTCATTTGATCGAACATGGCTTGATCTAGACATGATGGAGTGTTGTATGAACCATGGCTATGGGCTAGAAACCAACCATAATCCAAACAACACCCAAAAACCGAAAGTGTACACACACAGAAAATGGAGAACACCGAAATGCACTTATGTTGTTTTGGTGAACTTTTGATGGACCCGTGAACCAATCTTTGAAAGGATGATTTGGTCACGTCCTAGAAATGTTAAGGTAGGGTTCTAACCATGGCTACAGCCCCTAGGACAGCCAGGGTTCGAACACTCCTTAAACAACTCAATGACAAAAAAAAAATCGTGAACCAAATCTGTAGTTGGTAGAAAACGTTTGTTGTCATGTCTTTGTTTAAAATGTTTGGACTCAACCAATGAACCGAAAACTCTCTAACACATGGTATAACATTCCTAGGAGCAGCCTTGAGTGCCTGGAAAACGAGCCGACCTCCTGAACCACAAAGCAAGCCAACCAAAACTGTGAGACATTAAGTGGAAACATAAAAATTCTGGACAGAAATTCTTGGGTAGTTGCTGCTATATTTCGTTTTTCCTCCCAAACCTTGATCACATATTGATTTAAAATATCTATTATAACTTGATTGAAGAGCAAAGAACTAATATATACATGTCTGGAATTTGTTTTGACAAAAACAATTCAAAACGACAATACAACGCGACGGAACGGAGTTGTTTTCTCTTCTTTGATTCAGCTGCTGATCTCGATTTTTAAGCTGCTGTTTTCTGCTAATTTTCGAAGGTGAGGTTGTGGGGAATGTAGGTGATGAAGGTGAATAATATAATAGGTGTTAAAGGTGCCATTATATGCCTTTAGTTTGGGAGTTACAAGTCAAGAATTTGAGTGGTTTTTGATTCACTTTTCTCCTCCTGGTTGCCGAGACTTTAGCTGCTGTACTTCTGATATTTTCGAGTATATAGGATGTAAGATATGTAGGTAAGGAAGATGAATGTTAATAGTGGTGTTAAAGTGTCAAAGCCCGTATTTCGTATTCGTAATTTTGCGGAATTATTAAAAAAATTTCTAAATAATAATTATCTTGTCCCATTTAATTAAAGTAAACATGTAAATAATTTTATTTTTAAAATAACAGCGGAAGCATATATTGTTTTCAACCAACAATTTAAAAATAATTAAACGTAAACATCAACTTAAAAATAATCCAACTTATTAAAACTGAGTTTGAATAATAAAAGGTGCATAAATTAAATCATGTGGTCCTCGGGATTACTACTGCTGTCCCAAGATCGCTCAATGGTCTCCGTCCGCGGTCCCGACCTCATCAATACCTACAACAATCAAGTCTAGTGAGTCTAAAGACTCAACATGTATATATCGTGAATAACAAGTAATATATATCATAAAATCGCATGCAACGTAAAATTAAAGTCTCGTAAAGCGTACGATGAAAATCATATCATGAATAATTATACCTACGTGCATATCTGAAAATCATACGTAAAAGCTTTGCTCAATGGAGCTCTGTCAAAACATGTCATAATTTTCTGGTAGAGATAATGTTTCTAAGCAAGTGGCCCATAACATAGCGTAAGCGCCTGATCAGACTAAACCACAGTATACTGGGCGGTAGAGATCAATCACAGCCCTTGGACTGGATGTCCGTACCCATACATAATCATAAACCGGTCGTAAGTCACCGGGCGGAGAGGTCCTCGGTTGTTCCTACCGACTTCCAAACCCATAAGCATAAGGTGGCCACAAGACATATAGCATATATCTCAAAAATAAACATTTTATATTTTTATGCACGTAATATAATTATAACCTTATTTTTACCGGATGAGTTGGATCGCTCCCAGGCTCGCTGCGACATAATTTTAATATGTGACACATGCAAATAATTTTAACTTGACAAAAACTTAACCACTAAACCAAAAACGAGACGATTAGGACCAACAACTTTATTTTTAATCATGGCTTCGTACCAACCCGAACCAACATTAAACCGACGTTTAACCATGATTAAAAATACCCCAAACATACTGAAAAAAATGCATAAGAATTGCAAACCACGAAAATAGGTTAAAGAAATCCAAAAACATAAAACACTCTTTCGAGAGTCATTTTGGCACCTTTCACCGTAAATTCCCGTACGACCTCTAAACTTGACCAAATCACGAACGGCCAAAAACATGACCTTCCTAACTCATTGAGGTACTGTCCAGTCATAGGCCATGGGCTAAAAGCCAACCAATAACTCAAACCACCTCCTAAACCGCGACGCAAAGTTGCTGTAAAAAGGCAGCAATATCAGCTTGTGTCTTTTGTAGTGAAAATCCTGAATTTTATGACTATGGGCTTGAACCACCGCCCAAGGACTCTTACCAACATCCTAAGGCATGGCTTGGACCATGGTTAAGGGCTAAATGCCAACCATAAACCGAGCCAACACCTAGGACAATGCATCATACTAGCCGAGAAATACAGCATGTTGTGTCTTGAGATGTATTAACTTGTTTTACTGTCTCGGGTCGTTCCAATGGCAATTTGATCAACCATGGCTCTACCTAGACATGATGGAGTGTTGTATAAACCATGGCTATGGGCTATAAGCCAACCATAATCCAAACAAAACACCCAAAACCGAAAGTGTGCTCATGCAGAATTTTGAAGAAACATAATGCAGCTGTATTGTTTTGATGAAATTATGATGGATCCATGAACCAAACTTGGAAAGGACTATTTAGCCACATCCTAGACATGCTAAGGGAGGGTTCTAACCATGGCTACAGCCCCTAGGATCGCCAGGATTCGAACACATCCCTTAGACAATCAATGACAAAAATGTTTGACACAAAGCTGTAACTCCTTGAAATGTTGCTGTCAATTCTTTGTTGTGCGTGTATGGACTTGAACCATTGCCTCAAAAACACCCTAACACATTCTAATTCATGCCTAGTATCAGCCATGTGAGCCTGGAACCGAGAAACATCCTGAAATCAACAAAACTTAGCAAAACCATGAAGTTGGAAATAAAAGAGTTTAGGAAAAATCTGTGCACATTTTGCTTGGTAAACCTTGCTGCAATTTCGTGATGTCTCATGATTCTTGATCATATATTGTTTTAAAATAGCTAGTATAACTTGATTGAAGAGCAAAGAAGTAATATATACATGCATGGAATTTGTTTTGAAGAAAACAAAACAATACGACGCGACGGAACGGAGTCGAATTCTTTCCTCTTGTTTTTGCTACTGTTTTTGCTGTTGCTTTCACGATTTTTCAGCAGATGTTTTCTTCTGATATTTCGTGCATATGTGTGTAGGGTATGTAGGTAAGGAAGAGGAATGTTAATGGTGGGGTTAAAGGTGTCTTGAAGTGCATTTAGGGGAGAGTTACAAGTGATGAAGTTGGATGGAATTTGAAATACACTTTCATTCCAATTTTCTGCCGATCCCTTTCCCTTATTCTTGCTGCTAATTTATTTTATTGTTGCTGATATTTTTGAGTATATAGGATGTAGGGGTGTTATGTAAGGGAGATGAGGGTTACAAGAGTTGTTAAAGATGCCATAAAATGCATTAAGGTGGGGGTTACAAGTCAAAAATTTGAATGGGTTTGGAATTGTTTCTTATTTCCTACTGCATGCAAGTTAATTTACTTAGATAATGGTTTGAGGAAAATAATGTGGATTATACTATTTGAATTTACTACTACTTAGTGAATTAAAGTTGGGACATGAATCCTCCATGAAGTGCAATTAGGAGTGGTTTTAAATGGGGTGTTACTAACCTTTGAATTATTTTAAATGTTGGACTCAAAATTATTATTACTAATTTGTATGGTATTTTATTGTTTAAATCTTGTATTTTAATTGGTTAAAGTTTAGCACCCTCATTATATATTTTAGTGAATTTACACATTAAATTTAAGTTAGAATATTGCATGGCATTCATGACCTCAAATTTAAATATTCAAATGCTATGATTAATTTCTTGAATGTATTATACTTAGATTAATTTATCCCCATTTGTTTACATATTTTAATTTAAGCTTTAATTAAATTTTACCCTAAAGAACTTATTTACCAACTTAGCTCTAATTAATTTATTAAATCCCAAGGACATTCTTTTTCTTTAAATTAAATTATTCCTTGACTTAGATTAAATTTAGGGATATTTTTCTTATTATTAATCTTATTTCTAATTTTCAAACTCCGGTCCGTCCTCGCGTATTTAACTGAAAAAATAAAACTAAACTTTTGCTTTTAAAATAATAGTTATGACTTGTCAAATATCAAAATGAATTAGACCCTTCATATATATATATATAAATATATATATATACATAAAAATCATTTTTAAATTTAAATAGTAATAATTATGCATGGCTTATACAGAGTCTGATTTTCGGGTCGTTACAATCTTCCCCCCTTAAATTGAATTTCGTCCTCGAAATTCGCTAATCCTCGATAATCCAAAAGTTTAGATTCTTAATTCTATTATCCCAACAATCCACGCTACCGCTGCGCTACTCTGATAAAAATTAAGTCATAGGCTGTCCTTACGTTTCTTCAATCCTAATTAGATTGTCTACAAAAAATCTCATTTGCGAATCGCGACTTAAAACGACTTGTGGTAACTTAGCTTTACTTTACTATGACCTAGAATTCTGACTTTTCTCATCGTTCCCAATATTAGAATTGGTGGTTCAAACTTATCATGTCTTACCTTCCTTATACTATACCCGTAATGTTCAACGACCTATTACATTAGCATTTACGCAGTTCAACTTAAAGACTCTTAGCACCAAAGGTTACTGATCAACTTCTATCCTCGGTGATACACTTAAAAGTTAAATCTTATCTCAGCTCCATAACAAAATTAGTCTAAGATCCTTGAATCGAATCTTTTTCTTACAGCCCAAACTTATATAACTTAACTATTTACGAGTATACCCCAAATATAAAATTGTTACAAATCTTAAATCTCAAATAACGTTAATCCATAAAATCCAACTATACAACATCGACCTTCTACCAATATTTTAAAACCCTTCAAGTCTCAATTATATGCTTAAACCATTTTCTTTCCAATTACAATATAGTTGAGACCTAAGATTCTGGACTTTCTTCATTGAAACAAATGTCGCATTCTTAAGTATCATCAATGCTTAATTAAGTCTAGTGTATAAAACTTAATAAGTTATCTCATGTTAGCGATAAACTTACTCTAATAATTCAACTTCGTTCATATCACCCATAGAGTTCTAAAATTCCCATATCAAGATTTCGGATCTCTTACTCAATTAAAATCTTAATGTTAGTTCATTGGTACTCTATGTTGAACGCCTCTAATTCTCTTTTTGTTTTTATTTCACCCAAAACTTATGTATGAACACCTATCTTATAAATCTTGAAATTCAAGCTTATGCAACCCAAATAATATTAGATAGTATAACTCCAGCCCACATATCCGCTTAGTCCCAAATTTCTTAATGACTTTCAAAATTCCTCAAGATAAGGTGTCTAATTCAATTCTTACATTCGTCTATCGAGTAACCTAACCATCCATCATACTCAACTTTCTAGAAAAATCAAATTCCCCCAAAGGTATAATTCTAACTGTTAAGATCCTGGTTAAAACTTACGACACATCAAACTTAAATTCCCAAAAAATTTCGCTAACTCAATGTTTACTCTTATAACTTAGCTAACCGATAAATTTTTTACTTTAACTTGTCGTCACTTTAAATTCTTAATTTGCCCCGACGTTATATCACCAACGCTTAAATTTTTAAGCCCAAGATTTATTCATCCTACAGTGTTCGATTGTCATATCTAAATATTCTATATTTCCTTCGAGCCTAAATAACCGAAAATTCCTATCATTTAAACCGTTCAATTCTCACTTACTACTAAATAAGTTCTCAAATTTCTTAAAATTGTAAAATTAATTCTTACTTTCCTTGAATATCATCCAATTTTTTTTTCTAAATCTCGAAATTCCACAATTACCCATGAGTCCTCAGTATTCCCAATTTCATTTTATAGATTTTCCAGCATCATAAGGTTCAATAGCCTTCAGTTTATTAAACCCAAAATTTCCCATAACACGTCTTACTTTTCTATAAATACTTAAAATCCCAAGTGTTCCTCAAAAGTTCGCATTTAATCCTTAAAATTTTGAAATTTGCAACCTGACCCTTACAGTTCTCCAAATTTACATTTTGGCCCTACAACTCTTTGAAATTTGCATCATTGTCCCCATAAAATTTTCAATCTTTACCTCCATAAACTTTTAAATTCTCGAACTCGAAATTTAATCCCAAAATTTGGTAAATTCGTAAATAGTCCCATAGATTTTTTTTTTTGCACTTAGGTCCTCAAATTATTAGTTATTACAATTAGGTCCCTAAAATTCTCAATTCATGCAATTCCATCCTTAAATCTAACTAGGTAGAGCATGTATCCTAAATAAATTCTCATAATTAATCTTACATTTCCATAGGTACTTAAAATCCTCAAATTGTACATTTATAATCCTAAAGATTGTCGTATTCTTCAAATCGTTATTGCTTATATGAAATCCTCAAAAATGTACTCGACTAGCAACCAAGAACCATTAATAATTTCTTAGAAATTCTACAAGTCTCAAAAGCATTCATAATTTTCAAGATTAACTTATAACCCATAAGGAGCACATCAACTCTACTGACCTAAAAATTAATATAATCAAATCATTTTCAACCTCTCCTAAAGCCCAATATTCAAATTCTTAGACATTTCCAATTCCAAACGTACCCAACATGCATAATTCCATAATTTTTTTTTTAAATAAACACTGAACAATTAAAATCTGAACGTAAAAATATTTCATGAAAACATGCTTTTAAAATAATTCATGCTTTAAATAAAATACATAAATGTAAAACTTACAGACCGAAAACGTGACTTCATGAGCTTCTCGAGAGCAGTAGTAGTTACAACCCTTTACAAGATCATAGGCTCTGATACCAACTGTCAAGGCCCGTATTTCGTATTCGTAATTTTGCGGAATTATTAAAAAAATTTCTTAATAAATAATTATCTTGTCCCATTTAATTAAAGTAAACATGTAAATAATTTTAATTTTAAAATAACAACGGAAGCATATATTGTTTTCAACCAACAATTTAAAAATAATTAAACGTAAACATCAACTTAAAAATAATCCAACTTATTAAAACTGAGTTTGAATAATAAAAGGTGCATAAATTAAATCATGCGGTCCTCGGGATTACTACTGTTGTCCCAAGATCGCTCACTGGTCTCCGTCCGCGGTCCCGACCTCATCAATACCTACAACAATCAAGTCTAGTGAGTCTAAAGACTCAACATGTATATATCGTGAATAACAAGTAATATATATATCATAAAATCGCATGCAACGTAAAATTAAAGTCTCATAAAGCGTACGATGAAAATCATATCATGAATAATTATACCTACGTGCATATCTGAAAATCATACGTAAAAGCTTTGCTCAATGGAGCTTTGTCATAACATATCATAATTTTCTGGTAGAGATAATGTTTCTAAGCAAGTGGCCCATAACATAGCGTAAGCGCCTGATCAGACTAAACCACAGTATACTGGGCGGTAGAGATCAATCACAGCCCTTGGACTGGATGTCCGTACCCATACATAATCATAAACCGGTCGTAAGTCACCGGGCGGAGAGGTCCTCGGTTGTTCCTACCGACTTCCAAACCCATAAGCATAAGGTGGCCACAAGACATATAGCATATATCTCAAAAATAAACATTTTATATTTTTATGCATGTAATATAATTATAACCTTATTTTTACCGGATGAGTTGGATCGCTCCCAGGCTCGCTGTGACATAATTCTAATATGTGACACATGCAAAAAATTTTAACTTGACAAAAATTTAACCACTAAACCAAAAACGAGACGATTAGGACCAACAACTTTATTTTTAATCATGGCTTCGTACCAACCCGAACCAACATTAAACCGACGTTTAAACATGATTAAAAATACCCCAAACATACTGAAAAAAATGCATAAGAATTGCAAACCACGAAAATAGGTGAAAGAAATCCAAAAACATAAAACACTCTTTCGAGAGTCATTTTGGCACCTTTCACCGTAAATTCCCGTACGACCTCTAAACTTGACCAAATCACAAACGGCCAAAAACATGACCTTCCTAACTCATTGAGGTACTGTCCAGTCCAAGGCCATGGGCTAAAAGCCAACCAATAACTCAAACCACCTCCTAAACCGCGACGCAAAGTTGCTGTAAAAAGGCAGCAATATCAGCTTGTGTCTTTTGTAGTGAAAATCCTGAATTTTATGACTATGGGCTTGAACCACCGCCCAAGGACTCTTACCAACATCCTAAGGCATGGCTTGGACCATGGTTAAGGGCTAAATGCCAACCATAAACCGAGCCAACACCTAGGACAATGCATCATACTAGCCGAGAAATACAGCATGTTGTGTCTTGAGATGTATTAACTTGTTTTACTGTCTCGGGTCGTTCCAATGGCAATTTGATCAACCATGGCTCTACCTAGACATGATGGAGTGTTGTATAAACCATGGCTATGGGCTATAAGCCAACCATAATCCAAACAAAACACCCAAAACCGAAAGTGTGCTCATGCAGAATTTTGAAGAAACATAATGCAGCTGTATTGTTTTGATGAAATTATGATGGATCCATGAACCAAACTTGGAAAGGACTCCTTAGCCACATCCTAGACATGCTAAGGGAGGGTTCTAACCATGGCTACAGCCCCTAGGATCGCCAGGATTCGAACACATCCCTTAGACAATCAATGACAAAAACAAAGCTGTAACTCCTTGAAATGTTGCTGTCAATTCTTTGTTGTGCGTGTATGGACTTGAACCATTGCCTCAAAAACACCCTAACACATTCTAATTCATGCCTAGTATCAGCCATGTGAGCCTGGAACCGAGAAACATCCTGAAATAAACAAAACTTAGCAAACCCATGAAGTTGGAAACAAAAGAGTTTAGGAAAAATCTGTGCACATTTTGCTTGGTAAACCTTGCTGCAATTTCGTGATGTCTCATGATTCTTGATCATATATTGTTTTAAAATAGCTAGTATAACTTGATTGAAGAGCAAAGAAGTAATATATACATGCCTGGAATTTGTTTTGAAGAAAACAAATCAATACGACGCGACGGAACGGAGTCGAATTCTTTCCTCTTGTTTTTGCTACTGTTTTTGCTGTTGCTTTCACGATTTTTCAGCAGATGTTTTCTTCTGATATTTCGTGCATATGTGTGTAGGGTATGTAGGTAAGGAAGAGGAATGTTAATGGTGGGGTTAAAGGTGTCTTGAAGTGCATTTAGGGGAGAGTTACAAGTGATGAAGTTGGATGGAATTTGAAATACAATTTCATTCCAATTTTCTGCCGATCCCTTTACCTTATTCTTGCTGCTAATTTATTTTATTGTTGCTGATATTTTTGAGTATATAGGATGTGGGGTGTTATGTAAGGGAGATGAGGGTTACAAGAGTTGTTAAATATGCCATAAAATGCATTAAGGTGGGGGTTACAAGTCAAAAATTTGAATGGGTTTGGAATTGTTTCTTATTTCCTACTGCATGCACGTTAATTTACTTAGATAATGGTTTGAGGAAAATAATGTGGATTATAGTATTTGAATTTACTACTACTTAGTGAATTAAAGTTGGGACATGAATCCTCCATGAAGTGCAATTAGGAGTGGTTTTAAATGGGGTGTTACTAACCTTTGAATTATTTTAAATGTTGGACTCAAAATTATTATTACTAATTTGTATGGTATTTTATTGTTTAAATATTGTATTTTAATTGGTTAAAGTTTAGCACCCTCATTATATATTTTAGTGAATTTACACATTAAATTTAAGTTAGAATATTTCATGGCATTCATGACCTCAAATTTAAATATTCAAATGCTATGATTAATTTCTTGAATGTATTATAATTAGATTAATTTATCCCCTTTTGTTTACATATTTTAATTTAAGCTTTAATTAAATATTAACCTAAAGAACTTATTTACCAACTTAGCTCTAATTAATTTATTAAATCCCAAGGACATTCTTTTTCTTTAAATTAAATTATTCCTTGACTTAGATTAAATTTAGAGATATTTTTCTTATTAATAATCTTATTTCTAATTTTCAAACTCCGGTCCGTCCTCGCGTATTTAACTGAAAAAATAAAACTAAACTTTTTCTTTTAAAATAAATAGTTATGACTTGTCAAATATCAAAATGAATTAGACACTTCATATATATATATATTAAAATGGGAGTTACAAGTGAAGAAGGAGTTGAAGGAATTTGAATTGTTTCTCATCCTTGGCTGCAGCTTTTCTTATTCTTATTCTTGCTGTACGTTTCAAGCTAATTTCCTAGGCTAGTGGTTGAGGAGGAATTAAGTGGATAATAGTATTTGAATTAGTGAATTAAAGGTAAAGGAATGTATACACTATAAAGTCCATTTAGAAGTGCCTTGAATGGGGGGTTAGTAACCATTTGAATTTGTCTAGAGAAGTTGACCGAAAGTTGATGCTATTGCATGGTATAATATTGTTTAATCCTTGTATCTTAAATGTTTAAGCTTTTTAAATACCACTATGTTTATTTTAGTGAATTAACCCATTAATTTAGGATAACTCTTGCATGACATTGCATGTTTTTAAAATATTTAATTATTTAAATGCTATGTTAAATTTCTTGAATATATTATATTTAAATTAATTCATCCTCCATTGTTTACACATTTTACTTTAAGCTTTAATTAAATATTCACCTAAAGAACTTATTTAACAACCTAGCTCTAATTAATTTAATAAATCCTAAAACATTCTTTTTGAATTGTTAATCTTATCTCTAATCTCCAAACTCCGGTCTGGCCTCGCGTATTTATCTTGAAAAGATAAAACTAAACATCTATCTTTAAAATGAATAATCATGACTTAAAATTATTAAAATAAATCAAACACTTCATATTTATATAAAATATTCATTTTTAATTTAAATAGTAGCAATTATGCATGGTTTATACGTAATCTGTTTTTCGGGTTCCACAACTCTCCCCCCCTTAAAAGAATTTCGTCCCCGAAATTAAAAAACTTACCGAATAACCCGGGATATCGACTCTTCATCTCTGGCTCAGATTCCCATGTAGCTTCCTCCTCCGAATGATTGAGCCATTTGACTTTCACTAGCTTGACCATTTTGTTCCGAAGCTTTTTTTCCTGCCGGTCTAAGATTTGCACTGTTCTTTCCTCATAAGACAAGTTCGGAGTGAGCTGCAAAGGTTCAAAGTTCAAGACATGCGATGGATTCGCCATATACTTCCTCAACATGGAGACGTGAAACACGTTGTGTACTCCGGCCAGATTCGGCGGAAGAGCAACACGATAAGCTAAAGTCCCAACTCTGTCGAGGATCTCAAATGGTCCAATGAATCTCGGACTGAGCTTTCCTTTCTTTCCGAACCGCAAGACACCTTTCATCGGTGCTATCTTCACGAAAACATGGTCACCAACAGCAAACTCCAGATCTCTCCTCCTCTGATCCGCATAACTCTTCTGTCTACTCTGAGCAGTCCTCATCCTATCACGAATCTTGACCACTACATCAGCAGCCTACAGCACAATCTCCGGACCCAATTCTGCTCTCTCCCATACTTCATCCCAATGAATAGGCGATCTACACTTACGACCGTACAGTGCTTCATATGGAGCCATACCTATAGACGACTGAAAACTGTTGTTATAGGTAAACTCCACCAATGGTAATTTTGATTCCCAACTCCCGGAGAAATCAAGAACACATGCACGAAGAAGATCCTCCAAAATCTGGATAACTCTCTCGGACTGACCATCTATCTGTGGATGAAAAGCCGTGCTAAACAACAACTTCGTACCCATAGCTGAATGTAGACTCTTCCAAAATGATGAAGTGAATCTAGGATCTCGGTCAGACACGATAGAAACGGGAATACCATGAAGCCTGACGATCTCTCGGATATATACATCTGCATACTGGATCATGGAGAAAGTCGTCTTAATAGGCAAGAAGTGAGCTGACTTCGTAAGACGATCAACAATCACCCATAATACATTCGACCCTCTGACTGACTTCGGCAGACCGACAACGAAGTCCATGGTGACATTCTCCCACTTCCACTCGGGAATAGGAAGAGGCTTGAGCAAACCTGCTGGTCTCTGATGTTCCGCTTTCACTAGCTGACACGTCAGACACTCGGATACAAAACGTCTGATATCCCTCTTCATTCCTGGCCACCAATATAATAACTACAGGTCTTTGTACATCTTCGTACTCCCTGGATGAATAGAGTACGACGACATATGGGCCTCAGATAAAATATCTGCTCAAATAGAATCGCTGTTAGGAACCCATATTCTGTCTCGATATCTGACAATACCGTCTCTAACTGTGTACAAGATACTGCCCTTGGCTTCATCTCTCTGTCTCCACTTAGCCAACTGCTCGTCTGCTAACTGTCCACTGCGAATACGGTCTAGGAGAGAAGACTGGATCATCAAAGTAGATAGACGAGGAACTCTACCTCGAGGATATGTCTCTAAATCAAACCTCTGCATCTCAAACTGAGGAGGTCTCGAAACCACCAAATGAGCCATCCCTGCGACTTTCCTGCTCAACGCGTCTGCAACTACATTAGCTTTGCCAGGATGATAGCTAATGTCACAGCCATAGTCCTTCACTAGCTCCAACCAACGCCTCTGCCGCATATTCAACTCTTTCTGTGTAAAGAAGTATTTGAGACTTTTGTGGTCGGTGAAGATCTGACACTTCTCTCCGTACAAATAGTGCCTCCAAATCTTCAATGCAAATACTACGGCTGCCAACTCTAGATCATGGGTAGGATAATTCTTTTCATGAATCTTCAACTGACGGGAAGCATATGCTATCACCTTCCCATGTTGCATCAATACTGCGCCTAACCCGAGTTTCGAAGCATCGGTATACAGAACAAAATCTCCGGGTCCTGAAGGCATGGCCTACACTGGTGCTGAAATAAGAGCTTGCTTCAATGTATCGAAGCTCTTCTGACATTCCTCGCTCCACACATACTTAACATTCTTCTTCGTCAATGATGTGAGTGGAACTGCGATGGAAGAGAATCCCCGAATAAACTTCCGATAGTATCCTGCTAATCCAAGGAAACTACGGATCTCTGATGCATTTTGCGGCACAACCCAATCTCTGATTGCTGCAACTTTCGTCGGGTCTACCTCAATACCACTGCTAGAAACGACGTGGCCAAAGAACGCCACTTTCTCTGGCCAGAACTCGCATTTGCTGAACTTCACGAATAGCTTATGCTTTTGTAAAGTCTTCAGTACTGTGGTTAGATGTCGGCTGTGATCCTCTTGATTCTTTAAGTAGATGAGAATATCATCTATGAATACTATCACGAACTGATCAAGATATGGCTGAAATACACGATTCATGAGATCCATGAAAATCGCTGGCGCATTCGTCAAACCGAACGGCATCACAAGAAACTCGAAGTGGCCATACCGAGTCCTAAAAGCAGTCTTGAGAACATTGGCATCTTTCACTCTCAGCTGATGATAACCAGAACGAAGATCAATCTTGGAGAATACTGAAGCTCCCTGGAACTGGTCAAATAAATCTTCAATCCTCGGGAGTGGGTATTTGTTCTTCACTGTAACACTGTTCAACTCCCGTAGGAACATCGGATGCTGACTATTTGGGCGTCTCGGGAACAGATACAAGAGTAGCTAAAAATGCTCGGCAACCCCTATTAATGAGCTTCCTAGCCTGGACACAAGATATCATACGCGGTAAATTAAAATACCTGTCTGGCTCGAATAAGAATTGTTCCATTCCAGGCGGTCGGAATAGAACAGATCTCCGCTGGAAGTCAATCAAAACTCTATTCCTCAATAGCCAGTCCATCCCTAGAATGATATCAAATTCTGGCATCGGCAGAACGATAAGATCCGCATACACAAGATTACCATGAAGTTCAAGGTCTATATCTCGGATCACATTAGTAGCTGTCATCTCCTCTCCAGAAGGAAATGCTACTGAATACGCTATGTCTAGCCCAATTGATTTGATCTTGAGAGAATTTGCAAAGGTTTCTGAAATCAACGAATGAGTAGCCCCTGAATCTATCAAAGCTTTCGTAGCTGAACCGGCTATAAAGATTTCTCCCTGAAAGATTGGAATATCATGATAAACCCAATAGTTTTACAAGAACTATGCTTATAGACATGCAAAGGTCGAAGTTCTTCTATCCTAAATTCCCGTAAATAACACTGATTAGAACATGCAATCCTATCATAAATTCTAAGTTCAAAATCTTAACCCAAAACATTAAACTTCGAATAAAACTTAAGGATTTAGGATACCTATAATGAGCATCATCTCCGGATTAGTCTCCGCAGCACGGAGAGCAAAAACTCTGCCTTGGGTAGGCAGATTCTTCTGAGGACAATTCTTCAATATGTTGTCAGTACTACCACATTTGTAACACTTTCCCGAACCTTACATACAAGTCCCAGCATGAAGACGTGAACACTTGGCACAGACTGGGTACTCCACCGTCCTCGGGACTGCTCGTCCTTGCTGTTGCTGCTGCGGCCCTCTGTTCTTGGGTGGATCGTGGAACTGTCTCTTATTCTGGTGCTGCGGTTGAGGGGGACGGTGTGGTGCCTGAAATGGTCGTTCACCCTGGCGATCGCGCTCAATATCATTCTGGTCTTGCTCTGCCGCTAGCGCTCTGGAAACAGCAACATCATAGGTAGTAGGGCCAGCCACCCTAACATCACGGCGTAAGATCGGCCGTAGACCATTTAGGAAATGCCTCAATTTGGCTCCAGCATCGTTAGCAATTAGGGGTACAAAATGACATCACCTCTCGAACTTACGGATGAACTCCGTAACAGTCAAGTCTCCCTGCCTCTGGGTCATGAACTCCGTGGTCAACCACGAACGCACCTCTTCAGTAAAATATTTAGAGTAGAATACCTCTGTGAAGCGTGCCCAGCTAAAAGTAATCAAATCCAAAGCCACGGATGCTCCTTCCCACCATAGGCGAGCGTCTTCTCCGAACAGATAGGTTGCACATCGAACCCTATCTCCATCTTCAAGCCCCATAAACTCGAAAATAACCTCAAGGGACTTAATCCAGCCCTCGGCAGCCATTTGATCGGACGTCCCTAAGAACTCCTTTGGTCGCATCTTCATGAACCGCTCATAGATAGCCTCCGGTCCCGTCTGTCTGGCTCCCACTGCATTGTTCCCCGCAAACTGTGCGAAGAACTGAGTCATCCCAGCTAGCATCTGAGCATTCATGTCTGGTGGAGGGGGTGGTGGTAAATCTCTCTTCTCGTTCTCCCCTTGTCTCTGATCCTCACCGCCCTCATGACGGCGCTCATCATCACCTCTCGGGCGTCCAACACGGCGTCTAGGAGGCATGTTGTTCCATAATTATAACCCATACGTAACCAATATGCATAATTCCACTATTTTCTTTAAATTTAAATAAATAATGCATAATCGTATTCTTGACATAAAATCTTTCATGCAATCATGATGTAAAAATATTTCAAGCTTTAAAATAAATGCGTAATCGTAAAACTTACAGACCGAAGACGTGCCTTTTATGAGCTTCTCGAGAGCAGTAGTAGTACAACCCTTTACAAGATCATATGCTCAGATACCAACTGTAAAGGCCCGTATTTCGTATTCATAATTTTTCGGAATTATTAAAATTTTTCTAAATAAATAAATAACTCGCCCAATTTATAAAATAAACATGTAAATAACTTAACTTTAAAATAACAGCGGTAGTCAACACAGTATTTCAAACAGAAATTTAAAAATAATCCAACATGTTAAAATAGAGTTTGAATGATAAAAGGTGCATAAACTAAATCATGAGGTCCTCGGGTTTACTACTGCTGTCCCAAGCCAACTCACTGGTCTCCGCCCTCGGCCTCGACCTCATCAGTGCCTACAACAATCAAGTCTAGTGAGTCTAAAGACTCAACATGTATATATCATGAATAACAAGTAAATATAACATAAAATCGCATGCAACGTAAAAATAAAGTAACGTAAAGCGTACTGTGAAAATCGTATCATGAATAGTTATAACTACGTGCATATCTGAAAATCATACGTAAAAGCTTTGCTCAATAGGGCTCTGTCAAACATATCATAATTTTCTGGTAGAGATAATGTTTCTAAGCAAGTGGCCCATAACATAGCGTAAGCGCCTGATCAGACTAAACCACAGTATACTGGGCGGTAGAAATCAATCACAGCCCTTAGACTGGATGTTCGTACCCATACATAATCATAACCGGTCGTAAGTCACTGGGCGGAGAGGTCCTCGGTTGCGCCTACCGACTTCCAAACCCATAAACATAAGGTGGCCACAATACATATAGCATATATCTCAAAAATAAACATTTTATATTTTTATGCACGTAATATAATTATAACCTTATTTTTACCGGATGAGTTGGATCGCTCCCAGGCTTGCTGCGACTTAATTCTAATATGTGACACATGCAATAAATCTTAACTTGACAAAAACTTAACAATCGAACTAAAAAGAGACGAATAGAACCAATAACTTGATTTTTAATCATGGCTTCGTACCAACCCGAACCAACATTAAACCGACGTTTAACCATGATTAAAAATACCCCAAACATACTGAAAAACATGCATAATGACTGTAAAACACGAAAATGGGTGAAAGAAATCCAAAAACATAAAACACTCTTTCGATAGTCATTTTGGCACCTTTCACCGTAAATTCTCGTATGACCTCTAAACTCGATCAAATCACAAACGGCCAAAAACACGACTTTCCTAACTCATTAAGGTACTGTCCAGTCCAAGGCCATTGGCAAAAAGCCAACCAAGAACTCAAACAATCACCCAAAACCGTGACTCAAAGTTGCTGTCAAAAGTGCAGCAGTAGAAGCTTGCTTGTTTTGCTCAATTTATGAATCTCCTGGCCATTGGGGCTTGAACCACCGAGCAGAGACCCTTACCAACATCCTAAGGTATGGTTTGAACCATGGCTAAGGGCTGAAAGACAACCACAACCCAAGTAGCCACCTAGAACAACTCAAAGTTGCTGCCGAGACAACCCTTTATGCGTAGTATGCTGTAATAATTTGTTTTAATGTCTTGTGTCGTTCCAGTGGTCATTTGATCAAACATGGCTTGATCTAGACATGATGGAGTGTTGTATGAACCATGGCTATGGGCTAGAAACCAACCATAATCCAAACAACACCCAAAAACCGAAAGTGTACACACACAGAAAATGGAGAACACCGAAATGCACTTATGTTGTATTGGTGAACTTTTGATGGACCCATGAACCAATCTTTGAAATGATGATTTGGTCACGTCCTAGACATGTTAAGGTAGGGTTCTAACCATGGCTACAGACCATAGGACAGCCAGGGTTTGAACACTCCTTAAACAACTCAATGACAAAAAAAAAAATCGTAAACCAAATATGTAGTTGGTAGAAAACGTTTGTTGTCATGCCTTTGTTTAAAATGTTTGGACTCAACCTGTGGCGCCCCAAACCTCGCCACGTAATCATGCAACATGTGACGTCATATGCATAAAATTTTTTCTTTTCGACGACGTAATAATATAATGCATATACGACAAAATAGTGCAATCACCACACTATCTACGTCAGTGTAGCAGAAACAGTATAATAAATACACACATACAACTCAAATAAGACAATAAGCTATACTGCCTCTATCTACTATCAACTACAAGACTGTTTGACTAGACACACCTAGTCCTTCACCACTATCATATCTCACGCATAGTCCTGTAACCTGCCCAACAGAAACAGCCCTCAAAGGGTGAGCATATACAACAATCATCATCACAATACATAAAAGTTATATTAACAACATAAAATATAACTGAAATCATAATAGAAATACCCCATTTGCCGTTTCTGGACAATCAGCCACAACAACCTCAACAACATCACAATGCAACAACATCGACGATACGTCGCACCCCAACACCGGCGACAGCAATATCGTCGAAAGAACAACAACATCGACGATACGTCGCACCCCAACATCGGTGACAGCAATATCGTCGAACGAACAACAACATCGACGATACGTCGCACCCCAACACCGGCGACAGCAATATCGCCGAACGGATAACAACATCAACGATACGTCTCACCCCAACACCGACGACAGCAATATCGTTGAACGAACAACATCAACGTGACAACATCAATGAGACGTCTCCCAACAACGATAGTCAACAATATCAACAATAATAAACAACAACAAATATAATACCAAATCACCCAATTCCGGTGATTTATCATCGTTCAACACAATAGTATTCATCAATACTAAACAATAACAACATATGCTCGTACGTCAACACGTACCTGATAATCGAGTATATATACAATCTGGCTATTTCTTTGATCCTGAGGCTTGTGATGTATCTAAATAATTCAACAATAATTATCAGATCATTGTCATCGTATCAACACAGTTATAACAGCCTCAATATATAACATCAAATAGCCCAACAACAATTAATTCAAAGAAACATAAAACTCGATTATAAATTTGTATTGTTCAATAATTTAATATTCTGGTGTATTTAATTCACAATACTACCATCAAATACACCCTAATTAATTAACTTCAAATAATAGGCTATTTACAACATCCGTCAAATTACGAAAACTTTATATCAACGTGTAGCCTATACTTCGTAGACTCCGAATATATAATCAGAATTAATAACAACTGACAAACAACTCTCAAATCTCAATCCAACGATTAAAAATCCCTAATTATAATAAATTGGGAATAATTCAAAATAACACCACTATAATCTTCTCTTCTTCGTTAAAATCATACACTACTCAACAATCTTCAATATCAGTATGATTTAACAATTTATCAGATTTATTCCAAAAATCGACGAATTTCAAACATCACCAAAACTATAAAATTTATACCTCAAATCGAAGACCTCGTGTCAACGATCTCAAAACTGAAGTCGGTTCGTCGATTGGATAAACCGATAAGTCACAAGATCGAAAAGAAAATCTCAAAATATTATTTCCTCTCTCCTTCTCACCTGTTCGTGCGTCTGTTGGTTTTGGTGGATTGATTCATTTCAATCCACCGCCTCAACTGAGAATTGGGATCAAGATGAGGAATCTGATATGTGGCTTTGTTTTAACAAACTTTTCCATATACCATATTCAACACTGATTGAGCTAATAAAATGAAAAATTTAAATCTCAGAATAATAATGAATATAAGATTCATATTTGGAACTTTTACAAAACATAAAAGGATTTATAAAAGATATACCAAAGAAATTAAACAACAGAGGATTTTACCGAGGTCCAGTCAAACGACCAAATTTTCCAAAACTCAAAACATGCAACTTCTATATATTTCGGTGTTCTACGTTCTATCCAAATTTCAAATTATTTGGACTTCATATGACCAAGATATCACATATTTCTATCGTTAAAAATCATTAATTATTTAGTAATATCCTATTACTAAATCCATAACTTCTGATATTTACTTCAGGCATTATATTTCTACCCCCCTTAAATGAATTTCGACCCCGAAATTAATCAACAACAGTAATAACATGCATAAATAAAGATACGTCATACCATCAAAATAAGTAGGGGTAGAGCTCTCTCATATGCCGCTCTTTCTCCCAAGTGGCCTCTTCGACACCTCTATGCTCCCACTGAACCTTCACCATCGGTATAAGCTTACTACGAAGCTTTCGTTCAGATCGATTCAAAATACAAACTGGTCTCTCAACATAAGACACGTCAGGATCTAACTGAACCTCAGAAATATCCAACACATGTGAAGGATCCGGCTCATACTTCCGCAACATCGATACATGAAACACATCATGAATACCAGATAAAGATGGAGGTAGAGCCAATCGGTAAGCCAAAGTGCCTATCCGCTGCAATATCTCATACGGGCCAACATACCTCGGTGCCAACTTTCCTTTCATGCCAAATCGCACTGTGCCACGAAAAGGAGAAACTTTCAAAAATACTCGATCGCCCTGCTGAAACTCTAAAGGTCTTCGTCTTTATTGGCATAGGCGGCCTGTCTATCTTGAGCTGCTTTCAATCGTTGCTGTATCAACTTTACTTTCTGTTCCATCTCATGAATCATATCAGGACTGGTAACTGCAGCTCGATCAACATCATCCCAGTATAACGGAGATCTACAACGTCTCCCGTACAATGCCTCAAATGGAGCCATCTGAATACTACTCTGATAACTATTGTTATACGCAAACTCTACCAATGGAATAGATGACTGCCAAACAGATTTAAAATCCATAACATACGCACGCAACATATCCTCCAGCGTCTGAATAGTACGCTCAGTTTGACCATCTGTCTGGGGATGATAAGCCGTACTCAATCTCAACTCTGTCCCCATCGCAGTCTGCAATCCTTCCCAAAAATGAGAAGTAAATCGAGGATCTCTATCAGAAATAATAGACACTGGAATCCCATGCAACCGTACAATCTCTCGTATATACAACTGTGCCATCGTCAAGTACGTACTACTCATGCTATAGGGTATAAAATGTGCAACTTTCGTCAATCGATCAACAATCACCCAAATAGCATCAATAGTTCCAGTGCTTCTTGGCAAATGAGTCACAAAATCTATCGATATGTGCTCCCATTTCCAAGTCGGCACTTCTAAACTCCTCAATTCACCTCCCGACCTTCTCCTCTCAGCTTTGATCTGTTGACAATTAAGACATCGACGTACAAAATCAATCACATCACGTTTCATTCCCTTCCACCAAAACTGAGATCGTAGATCCTTATACATCTTCTTGCCACCAGGGTGGATAGAATATCGACTACAATGTGCACGCCGCAACAGGCTCTGGCGCAACTCAGATATATCAAGAACTACCCATCTATCATTCATCCTCAAACTGCCATCATCAGCCACTCTAAAACGAGTATCTTGTTTCTGAGAAACTAACTCCCTCCATCGCTGAACTCTCTCGTCTGTCATCTGTGCATCACGAATACAACCATATATATCAGGTTCAGCTAATAAGGTAGATACCTGGATAGGAGTCGTCGAGATATCAAAATCATATCCCAAGGAACAACAAGACATCATCATAGCTGATAAACGACTCACATCCTCTGCAGTACAACTCACTCTACGGCTCAATGCATCTGCTGTAAGATTGGCTCGACCAGGATGATATTCAATCTCACAATCATAATCCTTCAGCAAATCTAACCATCGTCTCTGTCTCATATTCAACTCTGTCTGGGTAAACAAAAATCTCAAGCTCTTATGATCAGTATAAATCGTAAACGAGGTACCATATAAATAGTGTCACCATATCTTCAAGGAAAAGATAATCGCTGCCAACTCCAAGTCATGCACAGGGTACCTTGTTTCGTGTGGTTTCAGCTGTCTCGAGGCATATGCCACAACATGTCGATCCTGCATCAAAACACATCCCAAACCATGTAATGATGCATCAGTATAAACAACAAACCTCTCATTTTCTGTAGGAATTGATAACACCGATGCAGTCATCAGTCGGTGCTTCAACTCCTGAAAACTCCTCTCACATGCTTCAGACCACTGAAATCGCACACCTTTCTGAGTCAACTGTGTCAAAGGCCTAGCAATCTTTGAAAATCCCTCGATAAATCGACGATAATAACCTGCTAAACCCAAGAAACTACGAATCTCAGGTACAGATGTAGGTGCAGACCACTGTAACACGGCTTCGACCTTCGTTGGATCAACAGAAATCCCATCTCTCGATATAACATGACCCAAGAAGACCACTCGATCCAACCAAAACTCACACTTACTGAGTTTGGCATACAACTGTCTATCTCGCAACACCTGTAACACTGAACGCAAGTGCCCTGCATGCTCAGCCTCACTCCTGTATATATCAATATATTATCAATAAGCACAATAACAAATCGATCGAGATAAGGCTGAAATACCCTATTAATCAAACTCATGAACACAGCTGGAGCATTCGTCAACCCAAACGGCATAACAAAAAACTCGTAATGCCCATATCTGGTCCTGAATGCTGTCTTCTGAATATCCTCCTCTCTAACTCGTATCTGATGATATCCTGACCTCAAATCAATCTTCGAATATACTGAGGTTCCCTGTAACTGATCAAACAAATCATCAATACGAGGGAGGGGATATTTATTCTTAATCATTACCTTATTCAGCTGTCGATAGTCGATACAAGCCGCATAGTTCCATCTTTCTTTCTCACAAATAAGACTGGGGCACCCCAAGGCGATACACTAGGGCGAATGTATCCCTTGTCCAGCAAGTCCTGCAACTGGGCTTTCAACTCTCTCAACTCTGCTGGTGCCATTCTATAAGGAGTACGAGAAATAGGGGAAGTATCTGGCATCAACTCGATCCCAAAATCCACCTCACGGGCTGGTGGGAGCCTGGAATCTCATCAGGAAATACATCTGCAAACTCAGCAACTATAGGTATCTCCTCTATTCCCACCTCCTTCTTCTTTTCTGTCACATCTACAGCATAAATAAGATAACTCTCATGCCCATGCTCCAATAACCGAGACATCCGGATGGCAGATACCAACGGAACACGGGGACGAGAACCCTTCCCACAAAATTTCCAACGCTCTTTCTCATCTGTATAAAATATACCACCCGCTGATAACAATCAACTGTCGCACAATATCTCCTCAGCACATTAATTCCCACAATACAATCAAAATCAGTCATCTCTAGAATAATCGTATCAGATCTCAGCTCATAGCCCTCATAAGAAATAATACCATCTGATATCATAGATACAACTGATATATCAACTCTAGAAGGTGTCGAAACAGAAAGAGGCATAGACAATGGAGACGAGCGCATATGATGCTCAACCACAAACCTCTTCGATATAAAAGTATGCGAGGCACCAGTATCAACAAGAATATAAGCAGGATAAGAACATAAATAACACTTACCCGCTATCATCTCCTCTCGTGCCTCCTCTGCTTGCTCTCGTGTCAAAGCATACACCTGTGCCTGAGGCAGACCAGCTCCCTGCATAGGTGGCTGTCCTCCAGAAAGTCGTGGTGTAAACTGCTGAGGCTGTCGTCCTCCTCTCTCTGAGGATCTACCTCTAGCACTCCTAGGCTCTCGCTGTCCCTCACGACTAGGACACTGTCTCGCCAGATGACCAACACCGCCACACTCAAAACAGGTGATCTCGGTCTGTGTACACTCTCTGATCAGATGAGGAACCCCACAACGATAACATCTCACTGCTCTGGACTCTCTTCTCTGCCCTTGAACAGACTGAGAACTGCCCCCACGACTCTCAACACGTCGTGAATCAAATCGACGCTTGCCAGATGATGCCGAAGAAGAAGATGAACCCTTCTGATATTTTAAAGATTGTCCCTGTGGTCGCAATGACTCCCTAGTCGGCTCTGATAATCGTCCCTGAGCCCCATACTCCTGCATCACCAACTCAGCCATCTCAGCTCTCGTCACTGCATCCTCAAATGATACTAGGTTGTTCGATTGCACACGGTCAAATAACTCTAACTTCAACCCTTTCAAGAAATGCCTCATCTTAGCATGAACATTCGTAGCAATATGTGGCACATATTTCAGCAATGCAGAATATCGAGTCTCATACTCAGCAACAGACATACTACCATGTCTCAAATCCTCAAATTCTTTCTCTTCTTTGTCTGGCTGCTATAGAAAAATATTTATCAAGAAAACGAGACCGAAACACATCCCAATCAACAGTACGGCCCTGAGCTCTCAATCCGGCCTCAGTCGTCTGCCACCACAATAATACATTCCTCGAAAGCTGAAATGTAGCCAATCGTTACCAAGCAGACCTAGCACACGGAGCGGTCACAATATCTGCTCTATCCTTTCAATCTACTCTTCGGCTCGCTCACCAGTCTCAGAACTATCAAATCTCGGCGGAAGATAACTGCTGAACTGTGCCAAAGTCAACTCACCAGGCAATAAAGGCTGATCTGCAGGTGCCTGTCCAATAGGAGGAGGTGGCAATGGATTCATCTGTCCAAACCCACTGTCAACCTCATCTTTTTCCTCGTGTGGATGTACCTGTTCTCTAGCTTCCATCACTAGAAATCAAATTGTTAATCATAACATTTAACAATTACAATCCAGTAATCATCATCACACCTTTGGCACGAAAGTACACGCAACTAAAGAACAATCAATCATATCGAGAAATCATCAATAACAAGTCAAATGCACAGACACACGCAGATAATATCGTCACCCAACTCCCTCATCACAAACTTAACTCTTAACCATCCCAGACATCTAACATATGCTCTGATACCACCAAATGTGGCGCCCCAAACCTCGCCACGTAATCATGCAACATGTGACGTCATATGCATAAAATTTTTTTCTTTTCGACGACTTAATAATATAATGCATATACGACAAAATAGTGCAATCACCACGCTATCTACATCAGTGTAGCAGAAACAGTATAATAAATACACACATACAACTCAAATAAGACAATAAGCTATACTGTCTCTATCTACTATCAACTACAAGACTGTTTGACTAGACACACCTAGTCCTTCAACACTATCATGTCTCACGCATAGTCCTGTAACCTGCCCAACAGAAACAGCCCTCAAAGGGTGAGCATATACAACAATCATCATCGCAATACATAACAGTTATATTAACAACATAAAATATAACTGAAATCATAATAGAAATACCCTTTTTGCCGTTTCTGGACAATCAGCCAACAACAACCTCAACAACATCACAATGCAACAACATCGACGATACGTCGCACCCCAACACCTGCGACAGCAATATCGTCGAACGAACAACAACATCGAGGATACGTCGCACCCCAACACCGGCGACAGCAATATCGTCGAACGAACAACAACATCGACGATACGTCGCACCCCAACACCGACGACAGCAATATCGTCGAACGAATAACAACATCAACGATACGTCTCACCCCAACACCGGCGACAGCAATATCGTTGAACGAACAACATCAACGTGACAACATCAACGAGACGTCTCCCAACAACGATAGTCAACAATATCAACAATAATAAACAACAAATATAATACCAAATCACCCAATTCCGGTGATTTATCATCCTTCAACACAATAGTATTCATCAATACTAAACAATAACAACATATGCTCGTACGTCAACACGTACCTGATAATCGAGTATATATACAATCTGGCTATTTCTTTGATCCTTAGGCTTGTGATGTATCTAAATAATTCAACAATAATTATCAGATCATTGTCATTGTATCAACACATTTATAACAGCCTCAATATATAACATCAAATAGCCCAACAACAATTAATTCAACAAAACATAAAACTCGATTATAAATTTGTATTGTTCAACAATTTAATATTCTGGTGTATTTAATTCACAATACTACCATCAAATACACCCTAATTAATTAACTTCAAATAATAGGCTATTTTACAACATCCGTCAAATTACGAAAACTTTATATCAACGTGTAGCCTATACTTCGTAGACTCCGAATATATAATCAGAATTAATAACAACTGACAAACAACTCTCAAATCTCAATCCAACGATTAAAATCCCTAATTATAATAAATTGGGAATAATTCAAAATAACAGCACTATAATCTTCTCTTCTTCGTTAAAATCATACACTACTCAACAATCTTCAATATCAGTATGATTTAACAATTTATCAGATTTATTCCAAAAATCGACGAATTTCAAACATCACAAAACTATAAAATTTATACCTCAAATCGAAGACCTCGTGTCAACGATCTCAAAACTGAAGTCGGTTCGTCGATTGGATAAACCGATAAGTCACAAGATCGAAAGGAAAATCTCAAAATATTATTTCCTCTCTCCTTCTCACCTGTTCGTGCGTCTGTTGGTTTTGGTGGATGGATTGATTCATTTCAATCCACCGCCTCAACTGAGACTTGGGATCAAGATGAGGAATCTGATATGTGGCTTTGTTTAACAAACTTTTCCATATACCATATTCAACTCTGATTGAGCTAATAAAATGAAAAATTTAAATCTCAGAATAATAATGAATATAAGATTCATATTTGGAACTTTTACAAAACATAAAAGGATTTATAAAAGATATACCAAAGAAATTAAACAACAGAGGATTTTACCGAGGTCGAGTCAAACGACCAAATTTTCCAAAACTCAAAACATGCAACTTCTAATCTTTCGGTGTTCTACGTTCTATCCAAATTTCAAGTCATTTGGACTTCATAATACCAAAACTATAAAATTTATACCTCAATCGAAGAACTCGTGTCAACGATCTCAAAACTGAAGTCGGTTCGTCGATTGGATAACGGATAAGTCACAAGATCGAAAAGAAAATCTCAAAATATTATTTCCTCTCTCCTTCTCACCTGTTCGTGCGTCTATTGGTTTTGGTGGATTGATTCATTTCAATCCACCGCCTCAATTTTCTCTTTTTTTTTTATTTTTTTTAATAAATATTATATTATATTAATAAAATAATATAATATAATATTTAAAATTTTAACACCGGTATATCTTTTGAACCAGTCAAACGACCAAATTTTCCAAAACTCAAAACATGCAACTTCTATATCTTTCGGTGTTCTACGTTCTATCCAAATTTCAAATCATTTGGACTTCATATGACCAAGATATCACATATTTCTATCGTTAAAAATCATTAATTATTTAGTAATATCACATTACTAAATCCATAACTTGTGATATTTACTTCAGGCATTACACAACCAATGAACCGACAACTCTCTAACACATGGTAAAACATTCCTAGGAGCAGCCTTGAGTGCCTGGAAAACGAGCCAACCTCCTGAACCACAAAGCAAGCCAACCAAAAACCGTGAGACACAAAGTGGAAACATAAAAATTCTGTACAGAAATTCTTGGGTAGTTGCTGCTATATTTCGTTTTTCCTCCCAAACCTTGATCACATATTGATTAAAATATCTATTATAACTTTATTGAAGAGCAAAGAACTAATATATACATGCCTGGAATTGTTTTGACAAAAACAAATCAAAACGACAATACGACGCGACGGAACGGAGTTGTTTCTCTTCTTTGATTCAACTGCTGATCTCGATTTTTAAGCTGCTGTTTTCTCCTAATTTTCGAAGGTGAGGTTGTGGGGAATGTAGGTGATGAAGGTGAATAATATAATAGGTGTTAAATGTGCCATTATATGCCTTTAGTTTGGGAGTTACAAGTCAAGAATTTGAGTGGTTTTTTATTCACTTTCTCCTCCTGGTTGCCGAGACTTTAGCTGCTGTACTTCTGATATTTTCGAGTATATAGGATGTAGGATATGTAGGTAAGGAAGATGAATGTTAATAGTGGTGTTAAAGGGTCCATAATATACATTAAAATGGGAGTTACAAGTGAAGGAGTTGAAGGAATTTGAATTGTTTCTCATCCTTGGCTGTAGCTTTTCTTATTCTTATTCTTTCTGTACGTTTCAAGCTAATTTCCTAGGCTAGTGGTTGACGAGGAATTAAGTGGATAATAGTATTTGAATTAGTGAATTAAAGGTAAAGGAATGTATACACATAAAGTCCATTTAGAAGTTCCTTGAATGGGGGGTTAGTAACCATTTGAATTTGTCTAGAGAGGTTGACCGAAAGTTGATGCTATTGCATGGTATAATATTGTTTAATCCTTGTATCTTAAATGTTTAAGGTTTTTAAATACCACTATGTTTATTTTAGTGAATTAACTCATTAATTTAGGATAACTCTTGCATGGCATTGCATGTTTTTAAAATATTTAATTATTTAAATGCTATGTTAAATTTCTTGAATATATTATTTTAGATTAATTCACCCTCCATTGTTTACACATTTTACTTTAAGCTTAATTAAATATTCACCTAAAGAACTTATTTAACAACCTAGCTCTAATTAATTTAATAAATCCTAAAACATTCTTTTTCTTTAAATTAAATCATTCTTTGACTTAAATTAAATTTAAGAATATTTTTCTTATTATTAATCTTATCTCTAATCTCCAAACTCCGGTCCGGCCTCGCGTATTTATCTTGAAAAGATAAAACTAAACATCTATCTCTAAAATGAATAATCATGACTTAAAATTATTAAAATAAATCAAACACTTCATATTATATAAAATATTCATTTTTAATTTAAATAGTAGCAATTATGCATGGCTTATACGTAATCTGATTTTCGGGTTCTACAACTGTGAGGCCCGGGCCGAAGAGGGCGGGGGGTGATCGCCGGTGCCATCAGTTGCACGGACAATGAGCGGCTCCTGGCAGGCTTCTAGGTGGAGGGAACATGAATGAACCGACCCACACGGGAATGAGAGGGATTCCGAGACTGTTCAATGTAATGGACTGTACAGTTAAAAGGGGCTTAAAAGATTTGATTTGTACTACTCATATCACGAAGGTGCATCTTCTTTTCGGTAGCCCATCACATAAGAACTCCAAAGTTAAGCGTGCTTGACTTTGGGCAATTTTGGGATGGGTGACCTCATGGGAAGTTTCCCAGGATGCGTGTGAGTGAGGATATAAGCACGCTGGAAAGACTCGTCTTGATAAAGTGAGGACAGTCGTCGAATCTGGGACGTTACAGTTGGAATCAGAGCCGGCCTCTCTTAGTACGATGTGGTTCGGGGACGAACCAAGCGGAAACTGGTGGGCATGTGAGGCCCGGGGCCGAAGAGGGCGGGGGGTGATCGCCGTTGCCATCAGTTGCTACGGACAATGAGCGGCTCCTGGTAGGCCTCTAGGTGGAGGGAACATGAATGAACACGGGAATGAAAGGGATTCCGAGACTGTTCAATGTTAAGCGTGCTTGACTTTGGGCAATTTTGGGATGGGTGACCTTCTGGGAAGTTTCCCAGGGTGCGTTGTGAGTGAGGACATAATCACGCTGGAAAGATTCGTCTTGGTACAGTGAGGACAGGTCGTCGAATCTGGGGCGTTACAAGCTTCCTCTATCTTGGTGTATATTTGAAAGATATTGGCTTGATTTTCCCGCCAAGATGAGTTGAAATGGTTTCCTGGGCCTTTTGAGCTACTCCAGTCGAAATAATTTGTCGATCATGCCTCTTGATAAATCTGACACTTCTTTGAGAATTTTTCTTTGAACGATTCTAAGACTTCTTTAGTATTCAGATTGCTATATTTTAAGAAGTGTTATAGATGAGGAGATGACAACGAGAATTGAACTTATCTGATCCAGAGTTGTTTCATTAGTTACGTCCAAATTAGTAGATGATGGCTCTATTATTGGTATTTATTTGGATGCAATACTGTCAGTCCAAGAGCTGGACTTTTAGAAGGCCCTTCTTGTTTGACAATTAGGACTCTTGACTCAGTTTGGCTGATATGAACCTTAGAATATTCCTCTATAGTCTAACTGATTCGTTCTTCCGGTTTCGGATCATATTGTTCAGTCATAGCTTTTTTCAACTATTATTGTACAATTTCTTGAACAGAAGAAGCTTCATCAGATTCAATCGTAGGTACATCCTTAGATAGGATGACTTCTGCATTAGAGATCAAGTTGGTCAAGGGAGATGTGGAAAGTAGTTTGCTTAGTAAAAATTCATCTTCAATATCATCTTGTTGTTGTTTTGCAATGGATTGCACACATCCTCAATACTGGCTAAAGTAATCTGCCTCAAAGGTGGAAAGGTGATATGATCTGACTGATTGGGCAGTTTGGCTTCCTTGGAGTCATCGTCAGTCGGCTTCTCAGAGGACATACTGAAATGAAGAGCCACTCACTCTCTGCTCCTTGGAATCCACTAGCTCAAACAATTTGTGATCATTCTCCTAGAATTTGACCTTAATCTGCAGGGAGACCATGTCCATATCTAGTTGATTTATCACAGCTATATCATCAAATGCGGTTAGGCATGAAAGATCATAATTGGATCTTTGTTTTGGCACAACTGTAGTCAAATTTGGAATTTTTAGAAGATCTAGAAGATAATTTTGTCGTTAAAGAGCTCCAGCTCTGACACCAGTTTTGACTTGATGTAGAGCCCTTTTCTAGTGCTACCTACCTTTTCAGGATATCATTTTTCTTCAATTTCATTGCAAAGATGATTGTTCTCAATTCCACCATTCATCAAAGAACATTATCTTTTCTGCAAAAAAAATCATTAAATTCATCCTTCAACAGGTATATTTGAGTTTGGATTGCTGATATTGGTTCCGACACTTGAGCTTCATCCAACTTAGCTTTTCCTTTCCTGTGCTATGAGAAGGCAGAGACCACTCCCGACCAGGTGGATTGGATGGGATCTCGGATGCTTTCTCTTTTTTTTGGTCTTGCGCGGGAGAGCCATTGTCTTATTGATTTTTCTGGGTGGAGCTGCCACCACTATCAGTTTCAAATTTTCTGTCGGATGGTCAGTAGGCTTGTTTTTAGTATACTTGACAACTTGTATCTGAGATATAGATATTGTCTTGATTGGTGTAGACTGATCTGGTTTTTTGTAGTTCTGGCATTTTCCGGAAGAGGTGAATGAGTTAATACCTCAGAGTCACTGGATTGCGGAATCAGTTTTCACATTGTCTTGGTCCATTTAACTTGCTTCCCTTCTTTTCAACCAGTTTCCTTTCAGTAGCCAGTTCTTCTCCAATTCCTTCTTGATGAACAATATCCTAGCAGGAGAGACACTCAGTGCATGTCCTTTAGGCTTGAGAGAAATGATATTGGTGCAGTGAGAGCCTTGAACTTGTGCAAAGTTATAGAGTTTTCTCAGTAAGGCTCTTGAGTCTCAATAATCAGATCAAGAGGATGGCGAATCCAACTAATTAGTTCTAAATTTGAATAATCTCCTTTAGAATCTGGAACATGATGATCGACTAGTTAACTTTGAGTCACGTGGCAATGGTTGTTATCACCAAACAAATTTCTGAATTGTAGGCATCAAAAGAGTCTATCTTTGTTAGAATTGGCTCAGCCACAACATCAGCCCGAAGTGATAATGCAACTTCATCTCTTTCTTCTTTCCAAATTTTTGATAATATCACCAGATGCGAAAACTCCCACCTTATCTTTTCAACTTCTGTTGAGGTAATAGAGAGAAGTCAGCTAGTCTTTCAATGGGCAATTGAAACAATGCATGCAGAGAAATAATCTTTCTCGATTAACAGACTGTCCTCTCCCAATGCAACAATATCTTTTCGTCTTCAGTATTATCTCTCTCGTGTAGAAACTTTTCAGCTCATCCATATAGATGTCCAAAGATGAACTGAGAAAAGCCCCAAGTCCAGATGACTCTCAACAATTTAAAGACTTGAGAGACAACATTTTCCATAGAATAAATTGATTCGAAATTGATTACAAGAGCTTATGATACAGGAACGCTGAAAATATCTTTAGATTCAAATGAGAGACACCAACTTCTTTGGAATGAGATTCAAATTAATTTGCTGGCGTCCGTCATTAGTGGTGGAGTTTTACAAACATAACTTAGAAAGATGCACGTTTGGGAAGTTTTAAATATCTTGAAGGTATTATTAATTTCTTGGTGTTTCATTAGTTAAAGTTGGGAATTATTTTCTTCGCTTCAATTGTTCTCATTTGTGCATCTCAGTCTATTGTCAACTTTGATTTCCTCAGCAATACGTACTGGACTAGGATCAAAGCTAGCAATTGCATGCAAGTATGAGTGAGAATTGATGTATGCTATATGGGGAAAATATATGTATGCTTTATAGATTCAAATCAAATATTCATTAATTGATAAGAAAAATATAATTTCCACCTGTGAAAATAGTATCCTTCTTTCTATTTCCTGGTTTTATAATAATTGAAATTTTTTAAACATAAAATTTTTCTATAGACCAGATATATAAATTTAATGGGGATAGTCGTATCCAGTAATTTATAATAAATTAGGTTCAATGGCACATGATACATGTCATATTAATTTTTTTTCTTGATAATTTTGGGGTAAAATACATAAATTATTTTATTAGAATATGATATTTATAGATTACTGATTACATAAAATTTACTGAGATAGTTTGAATTTTTAGATAAATAATAGATAAATTGGTGAAAAATTGGAAAAGAATAGAGAGACATATAAAAATTACTATAAAATTATTCCAACAAAGTTAAGTAATAAATATTACGAAGAAAAAAATGTAAAAAAACTTTTGCACCGCATCAACATATCAAATTTAGTTAATATGATGTGTTATTATATATAATATAGATACAGCAAAATGCATGTAGCTCTCTTGAGTGGCGTGGATTTCAAGGAATGTGTCCTAACTAATACGTAATTTGACCATCCATTAATGATATACGGCCTATTCTATAACAAATAAACAAATATATACATAATTCATACATATGTTAATTGCCATGATGCAACAATTATATATATTAATGCAAATAAATTAATTTTGATTCAAGCAATATGGATTAATTTTATTCATTTTATAACAAAAAAAATCAATTTATAAAATTATTACGAGCTAAGCTACTATAAATATGTTTGTCTCTGCATATGCACAATCCGACCCAAATTATTGCTTCTTGTTCTCAATCTTTTCAGGAAAAATGAATACAACATGGAGATTGCACAAGGGGACGAGGCTTCTTTTTTATTCGCCATGCAACTAGCCTCTGCTTCCAGTGCTATCCTAATGTCCTCAAAGTGGGCTGGAGCTCGACCTCCTTGAACTCATGAAGAATAAGGGGCCCCGACGCCTTTATTTCACCAAGAGAACTCGCCGCGGAAATTCCCACCAACAATCCAGAGGCGCATAACAATGGTGGACAGAATCCTCCGCCTGCTCGCGAGCTATTCTATTTTAAACTGCCGAGTGAAAACCCTGCCTGATGGCGCATTGAGCGGCTGTATTCCTTGGCTCCGGTCTGCAAGTTCTACACCAAGAAATGGTGATGGAGTTTCTCTAGCCCCTTTGTTGATCATGTACCAAGACAGGGTTCATTTGGAGACTTGGCAAGTATCAACTACATATAAACTCTACACATACTATTTGTGTGCGTGTGTAATTAATCATTAATAATTGTATGTGCAGGTACCACTTGAAAGATGCAATTCTCGAAGGGGAGTTCCTTTTGAAAAAGTATATTAAAATGAGCACATTCGAGTATCACGGCACAGATCCTAGATTTAACATAGTTTTTAATAGAGCAATGTCCAATTATTCGACAATTATGATGAAAAAAATTGTAGATACGTACGATGGATTCAAGGGTTTGAGGACATTGGTCGATGTTGGAGGTGGAATCGGATTCCCTGCACATGATCCTATCTAAGCATCCAACTATAAAGGCCATTAATTTGATTTGCCCCATGTTATTAAAGATGCACCATCTTTTGCAAGTATGTGAAATATTTGTGTTAGTTCTTTGTAATGTATTTTAAAGCGGTTCCATGGAAATATTTGTGTTTGAATGTCACTTTTTAATTTAATTTGATGGTTTACGTGAAATTTAAACTTGGCCGACCTTTTTGTATTGATTAGGCATGGAGCACTTGGGTGGAGACATGTTCGTTAGTGTTCCGAAAGGCGATGCCATTATCATGAAGGTAAAATTGTTTTCATCTTATAGTATATGTGTGGTGTGTGTTGTGTGTGTGTGTGTATATATATATATATATTTATTGGCAGCCAACTTCCCCATCTTCACCTTTTTCTTAGCCTTCTTAATTGTTTTCATCATATATATGTGTGCGTGTGTGTGTTTTATATATATATATTTATATGTATGTATGTATGTATGTATGTGTATATTTATACTTTTATTGGCAGCTAACTTCCCCTGTTTTCACCAATTTGTTAGCCTTCTAAATTGTTCTGCCATAAGAATAATAATTATAATTATAATTATAATAATATATGTCACACACACACACAAATATATTATTTATAGGCAGCCAACTTACCTATTTTCTCCATTTGTTAGCCTTCTAAATTGTTCTGCCATAATAATAATAATAATAATAAATGTCACACATGGGTCATGTATGTGGAAGACTGACTGCAAAATAAACATTTGTCTTACAAAATAATTAACTGATGCTACTACATAAGTTCATTGTAAACATCGCAAGCTCTTTTAATTTTTTTTTCTTTTCAATGTGGGATTATAGGGACATCATAAGAAATGTATATTTTATTCAATACATATAATTAAATAGTTGTTTACATTAATTTTCCACCGGTTTTTTAAAAAAATTTACTTTTCATAATTTTTTATTCCCATTTGTTTTTTACAACTTTGTAATAATATTTTTATAATTATTTTCTTATTAGACCGATTCAAATCTTTTTTTATCATATCTACAGGGGGTTCTTCACGACTGGAGTAATACACAATGCTTAAAAATATTGAAGAGATGCCATGAAGCACTTCCAAATAACGGAAAAATCATCGTTGTGGAGCGTATCCTTTCAGAGACCCCAAAAGAAGATTTTATACGTAATTTACATACTGACATGTTATGCTAGCATATAGTCCTGTGGGAAGGAGGGACAGAAAATTAATTTCATGCATTGGCAAAGCAAGTAGGATTCAAAGAATCTCGAGCAGTTTGTTGTGTTCTCCCACTCTCGGTCATGGAGTTTTTTAAATAAATATAAAGAAATATTGAGTAGCTAAAGATAATTACTGTTTTATAAAAAACTTTGGGCTTGCTATGACCCTTTTATCTTTTACTCTTGTTAACATGCAAAAACTAATGGATAAATAATGGACGGCGTGTACATCATGCTGGTGTTAAATAATGATCAAGCTTAATTATCTCCCCCTAAATTCATTATGTATTTTGAATCGCATGCATATTGACGATAAGTTCAACTCTAAGAATAAAATATTTAGCTTCACCTAAAGCCCGCCAATTGTTTATTTATGCAATATATTAAAACCAATATCTTTTTTTGTTACTACTCGACTCACCATTTTTTACTTGTATTTTTATCATTTTACGAAAAAATTTTGGTTTTTCAATAAAATCCAGGGTATTTGATTATTTTTAAACAAAATTTAAAATTTCTAAACTAGCTAATATAATTATATAAATACCAATATGAATATATATATATATAATCACTTAACATTGTAATGTATGATAACATCATTACAAATATCATACAAAAATAGAAATATCAATATGTACACCTATTTAACTAGATCTTGATATGATACAAACGAAAAATAAAATAATATATACATATGTGTAATAAAAAACAATGTACATATGAAATTGGTTTAGTTAGGATTTTTTCAGCAAAACTTTGAACCAAACTAATTTTTTGACTTGGTGAATTTTAAATCAATCTAAAATGTGATCGATTAAATATCAAACTGATTTGGTTTGGTTTGATTTCTACTTACCTATACTTTGAACACAAACAATATTTTTAGCATATATATTTGCGTTATAACATGTATGACATAATTTTTTAACATATAATAATTAAGTGGGTAATAAAAGAATATAAAATATAACTCCTTGGAAGATTAGCTACCATTGAATATGGAAAATGAACAAACAAATATTTTCTAACCAATTTTTTTAAAAATAAATTAAATTTATCGATCATTAAAAATTCAAAAATATATGAGCAAGCATAAAATAAAAATCTGAAATGTTATGAAACAAAATGAAAAACTGAAATCTATATTGGGTTGAGATACACAAGTAATCTTGGTTTCAGTGATAACCAAATTTGTTATTATGGTGTTTTTTAGCATTTACTCAAGTGTGAAGTTGTTAGCTCAAGTTGGAAGTTGAAACTCGAAATCAACAAAGATAAAAATCTGGCGGGCTGAAGTGTTTTGATGATATCTCTCAGCTCACTAATGAAAATGACAAGTCGCCAAAACGAACTGAATAGAAAACTAATATTCACAAGTCATATGTCACAAAATCTCAATTAGTTCGGATGCTATCAAGACGAAATATTAGTCGTAAGATCGAGTTGACAGAAACGAAACAACAATCAGCTCAATCTGACCAGTTATGGATATTGGTAAATCTCTAAGCTCGGTTATTCAAATATACTATTCAGTATGAGTTATGAAGACAAGAGAATGGAAAAATCATCTTAACAAGTCAGTATAAAAAAAAAAGATGTTAAACCATAATGAAGTTGATAATTTTGCACTGAATGAAGAACATGTTCTACTTGCTAACTGTCTGATGTGTTGTGAATATCTATCTCATACGACATGGAATTCTGTGATTCTTGATTCCATGGAAAGTAATAGAAATGCTACAACTTCATATTTACCATTTTGCTCAGAAATCGATAATCAAGAGTTATATTCAAAAGAACAGAACAGCTCGACTTGATCAGCTTGACTTGGTTCGCTCACGTTAGACCAAACAGATCGGATGAGACCAAACCAATCTGATTGATGGTAGATCAGATCCATCAACACAGACTAGTTCGCAAAATGCCCAGAAAATACGAATTTGACTATTGCAATATCTAATTTGTTACACAAAA